>NW_024412396.1:1068083-1192421 GCF_014898765.1 Herpailurus yagouaroundi
TTATTTATTTTTGGGACAGAGAGAGACAGAGCATGAACGGGGGAGGGGCAGAGAGAGAGGGAGACACAGAATCAGAAACAGGCTCCAGTCTCCGAGCCATCAGCCCAGAGCCTGACGCGGGGCTCGAACTCACGGACCGCAAGATCGTGACCTGGCTGAAGTCGGACGTTTAACCGACTGCGCCACCCAGGCGCCCCGTGACTCATGATTTCGGTCATGATCTCACAGTTTGTGGGATCGAGTCCCATGTCGGGCTCTGTGCTGACAGCACAGATCCTGCTTGGGATTCTCTCTCCCTCGCTCTTTGCCCCTCCCCTGTTCGCACATGCACTCTCTCTCTCTCTCTCTCTCTCTCTCTCAAAATAAACATTTTTTTTAAAAAGGTAAGTTTTGGGGCGCCTGGGTGGCGCAGTCGGTTAAGCGTCCGACTTCAGCCAGGTCACGATCTCGCGGTCCGGGAGTTCGAGCCCCGTGTCAGGCTCTGGGCTGATGGCTCAGAGCCTGGAGCCTGTTTCCGATTCTGTGTCTCCCTCTCTCTCTGCCCCTCGCCCGTTCATGCTCTGTCTCTCTCTGTCCCAAAAATAAATAAACGTTCAAAAAAAAAAAAAAAAAAAAGAAAATTTAAAAAAAAGGTAAGTTTTGTGTTCCTTTATGTGATGGAGGCTCAGAGGTAGATAGTATGGTTCCATGTTGTCACTAGGGACCCAGGGGCCCTTTGTCTTCCTGCTCCGAGATCTTTAGCACAAAACTTCCATTCTCAAGTGCATATAACGACCCAACAGGGCTACAGTAGCGTCAGGCATTTTATCTGCATTCCAGGTAGGAAGAAAGAGAAAGTTGGAGGGAGGGAAAAAGGAAGTAAAGCCCGGGCTTTTCTCCACACAACCGTATGAAAATGCCTTTGTCAAGTTCACTAATTATTTCTATCTTTTCATATCTTATATTAAATTTTCTGGATCCTCCTTCTCTTCCCAATATCTAAATATCAGTTGCCTCAGGCTTCATTTCATGGCCATCTTCTTTATATATACGATTTCCCTAATGATTCCATCCAGTCCTATGACTTTAAATACTCTATTTGCTGCTGATCCCATAAGCTTGTAGCTCCAGATGTGATTCTGTGTAGAACCCCAGGCTCGTATATCATCTCCGCGTGGACGTCTAACAGGAATCTGGAGTGGAGCATTACCGAAGCAGAAGTTCCAATTTCTACCCTTAGGAAAACGTTCTCCCTCGGTCTTTCCCACTTCAATTAAATGGCAATACCAATCACAGAGCTGTGCTAGCCAAAAACCCAGGAGTCATCCTTGGTTACCTTATTTTCTTCCTCTTCCTTATCCAATCCTTTAGAAAATTCTGTCTCCTTTATATCCAAAATATATTCCCAATCCAATAATCTCTTATTCCTCCAACATTCTTCCCCACACCGTCATCACCTGGTTTATAATAATGACCTCCTAACTCTTTCCTTCCTTGCAGACTTGTTTCCACTAACAGTCAGGGTTAATCGTTACAAACAACAGAAACTAACTGGCTGAATTAAACAGAAAATGAAATAACTTGAGGGGCACCTGAGTGGCTCAGTCAGATGAGTGACAATTTGAGCTCAGGTCATGATCTTTCAGTTCATGGGTTGGACCCCTGCATCAGGCTCAGTGCTATCAGCTCAGAGCCTGCTTTGGATCCTCTGTTCCCCTCTCTCCGTGGTCAACCCCGCTTGTGCTCTGTCTCTCTCTGTCAAAAATACAGTAAAACCTTGTTTTATGAGCATAATTCACTCAGGAAACATGTTTGTAATCCAAAGCACTTGTATATCAAAGCCAATTTCAAGAACCATTGGCTCAGTTGTGACCATGTGACGTTTGACATCACATACTACTTGTATTGCAAGACATTGCTCGTTTATCAAGTTAAAATTTATTAAAAATTTTTGGTCCTCTTGTGGAACACTCGGGGAACAAGTCACTTGCAATCCAAGGTTTTACTGTAAATAAAACATTAAAAGAAAGAAAGAAAGAAAGAATTTGAAGGACTAGAATAGTAGCAGGGAATTTGGAGGCAAACTGGTGTGCAGCCCTGGTAGAATGGATAACAGAATAACAGATAAAATCATGGAGTATTGTGCAGTTCTTAGAGACAGCCCCATGAGTACCACCCTCAACGGTCTAGCATGTTGCTGTGAAGGGGCAGGAATGATTGTCTATCTCAAAACAACCCTGTAAAAAGACAAGAGAGAGCTTTTTTTTTTTTTTTTAGCAAGCAAATATTTTAAAATTTATTATTGGACTATAGCTGACATACAATGTTATATTCATTCCAGGTGTGCAACATAATGATTCAACAAGTCTATACATTACTCTGTGCTCACCACAGTAAGTGCAGTCACCACACAACCTTATCACCGTATTATTGACTATGTTTCCTCTGCTGTACTTTTTTTTTCCTCTCTGTGACTTATTTTATTTTATGTTTTAAAGTTTATTTATTTATTTTGAGAGAGAGAATGTGTGGGAGGGGCAGAGAGAGAAGGAGAAAGAGAGAGAATCCCAAGCAGGACTTGGTGCAAAACTCATACTCACGAACCGTGAGCTCCTGACCTGAGCTGAAATCAAGAGTCGGACACTTAACAGACTGAGCCACCCAGGTGCCCCATGACTTATTTTATTTTCTAACGGAAAGTTTGTACCAGAGAGCAGACTTTAGGAGGCTTTTCTCCACCTAATCTCTCACTGCTTCCCAGAGGATAGCCTGCTGACTCTATTACTCTCTTCCCCCTCATCTTCTCCCATCTCTTGGCACACATTCCAGTTCAAGACACTGTGGCTTCCCCAGCAGTGTCTCATAGAGGGTGTAGTTATGGTGGTTTGTTCCTGGATCCTGTGCTTTCCTCTTTATATTTTCTTCAGGATTGATTTTAGAGGAAAGAGCCAGCAACCTGAGCTAATTTGCCATCCGAGTAGTTACTAGTGTGCTCTGGCTCCCATAGTTATTGGAGGAGGTTACTACATTGTTATTGAAAGGAGGGATTGGCATAGAGATATTTTTAACCTTCAAACTGCGCAACTTATAGAAGTCTGATTTACTGTCATCGATGCAATAATTAGCACCCTGGGAAGGGACCTGGAATGCATTGTTGATTAAGATTCATCTTAATTAACTCAACAAATACTTGGGTGGTTAAGCCAGACATGGTGTTATGTACTAGAAATAAAAGTGAAAAGAAATTGTCACTACATTCTAGTAGAGAATAAACATTATTTTATTATAATTATAATATCGTAAATGATGATAATCACATCCCTTAGTAGAGATATGTACAAGGTTATTGAGAGTATAGGGTCCTTGGCAAAAGGAGCCTTCACAGAAAGGTGACATTTGAGTAAAGAACTTGAAGAATGTGTAGGATTTTCCCAAGAAAGGAAAGGGAAGGAAAATATTACAGGCAAAGAGCACAAGTATGAGGCCAAGAAAAAAAGTTTGAGGAAGCATGGTGTACTCTGGGATATTCAAATAGGTCATATTTCTAGAGCATAAACTGTGAATGGAAACAGGCACTCTAATTCATTGCTGATGGGTATATACATTAGTTCTTCAAGGGGTACCTGAGTGGCTCAGCTGGTTAAGCATTCGACTCTTGGTTTCAGCTCAGGTCGTGATCTCACAGTTCATGGGATGGAGCCCTGTGTCGGGCTCTGTGCTGACACTGTACAGCCTGCTTGGGATTCTCTTTCTCCTTCTCTCTCTGCCCCTCTCTCACTCATGTGCACATGCACTCCCTCTCAAAATAAACTTAAAAAAATTAAAAAAACAATAAATAAATTGGTTCTTCAACTTTTTAGGAAGGCCATTTGGCAATAACTACCAAAACTTAAAGTGTGTATACTTTTTGGTCAGGAACTGCATATCTCCCAGCATTGTTTGTAATGGCAAAAGATTTGCAACAACCTAAATATCCATGAAAGAGGGAGCTGGTAAAATAAATGATGGGATATCCAAACAATGAAATTATAAAAAAGAACAAGAGATCTATAACGACTAATATGGACTAGGTTTTATTTTAATTATTTATTTACTTATTTATTTATTTTTAATTTAATTTATTTTTTAAATTTACATCCAAGTTAGTTAGCATATAGTGCAACAGTGATTTCAGGAGTAGATTCCTTAATGCCCCTTACCCATTTAGCCCATCCCCCCCGCCACAAGCCCTCCAGTAACCCTCAGTTTGTTCTCCATATTTAGGAGTCTCTTTTGTTTTGTCCCCATCTCTGTTTTTATATTATTTATATTTCCCTTCCTTTATGTTCATCTGTTTTGTATCTTAAAGTCCTCATATGAGTGAAGTCATATGATATTTGTCTTTCTCTGACTGACTAATTTTGCTTACATAATACCCTCTAGTTCCATCCACATAGTTGCAAATGGCAAGATTTCATTCTTTTTGATTGCCGAGTAATACTCCATTGTGTGTGTGTGTGTGTGTGTGTGTGTGTGTGTGTGTGTATACCACTTCTTCCTTATCCATTCTTCAGTCAATGGACATTTGGGCTCTTTCCATACTTTGGCTATTGTTGATAGTGCTGCTATAAACACTGGGGTGCATGTGCCCCTTTGAAACAGCATATCTGTATCCCTTGGATAAATACCACATAGTGCAATTGCTGAGTCGTAGGGTATTTCTATTTTTAGTATTTTGGGGAACCTTCATATTGTTTTCCAGAGTGGCTGCACCAGTTTGGATTCCCACCAGCAGTGCAGAAGAGATCCTCTTTCTCCGCATCCTTACCAACATCTGTTGTTGCCTGAGTTGTTCATGTTAGCCATTCTGACTGGTGTGAGGTGATATCTCATTGTGGTTTTAATTTGTATTTTCCTGATGATGAGTGATGTTGAGCATTTTTTCATGTGTTGGTTGGCCATCTGGATGTCTTCTTTGGGGAAATGTCTATACATGTCTTTTGCCCATTTCTTCACTGGATTATTTGTTTTTTGGGTGTTGAGTTTGAAAAGTTCTTTATAGATTTTAGATATGAATCCTTTATGCAATATGTCATTTGCAAATATCTTCTCCCATTCCGTTGGTTGCCTTTTAGTTTTGCTGATTGTTTCCTTTGCTGTGCAGAAGTTTTTATTTTGAGGAGGTCTCAATAGTTCACTTTTGCTTTTGTTTCCCTTGCCTCTGGAGTTTTGTTGAGTAAGAAGTTGCTGTGGCCGAGGTGAAGGAGGTTCTTGCCTGCTTTCTCCAAGGATTTTGATGGCTTGCTGTCTTACATTTAGGTCTTTCGTCCATTTTGAGTTTATTTTTGTGTATGGTGTAAGAAACTGGTCCAGGTTCATTCTTCTGCATGTCACTGTCCAGTGTTCCCAGCACCAGTTGCTGAAGAGACTGTCTTTATTCCATTGGATATTCTTTCTTGCTTTGTCAATAATTACCTGGCCATATGTTTGTGGGTCCATTTCTGGGTTCTCTGTTCTGTTCCATTGATCTGAGTGTCTGTTTTTGTGCCAGTACTATACTGTCTTGATGATTACAGCTTTGTAATACATCTTGAAGTCCGGGATTGTGATGCCTCCTGCTTTGGTTTTCTTTTTCAAGATTACATTGGCTATTGGGGGTCTTTTCTGGTTCCATACAAATTTTAGTATTGCTTGTTCTAGCTCTGTGAAAAATGCTATTGTTATTTTGATAGGTATTACATTGAATATGTAGATTGCTTTGGGTAGTATTGACATTTTAACAATATTTGTTCTTCCTATCCAGGAGCATGAAGTATTTTTCCATTTTTTTGTGTCTTCAATTTCTTTCATAAGCTTTCTATAGTTTTCGGTGTATAGATTTTTCACCTCTATGGTTAGATTTATTCCTAGGTATTCTATGGTTTTTGGTGCAACTGTAAATGGGATTGATTCCTTGATTTCTCTTTCTGTTGTTTCATTGTTGGTGTATAGGAATGCAACCGATTTCTGTGCATTGATTTTATATCCTGCAACTTCGCTGAATCCATGGATCAATTCTAGTAGCTTTTTGGTGGAATCATTTGGGATTTCCATATAGAGTAACATGTCATCTGCGAACAGTGAAAATTTGACCTCCTCCTCCTGGCCTATTTGGATGCCTTTTATTTCTTTGTGTTGTCTGTTGAGGCTAAGACTTCCAGTACTATGTTGAATAACAGTGGCGAGAGTGGACATCCCTGTCTTGTTCCTGACCTTGGGGGGAAAGCTCTCAGTTTTTCCCCATTGAGGATGATATTAGCATTGGGTCTTTCATATATGGCTTTTATGATCTTGAAGTATGATCCTTCTATTCCTAGTTTCTTGAGGGTTTTTATCAAGAAAAGATAGTGTGTTTGTCAAATGCTTTCTCTGCATCTATTGAGAGGATCATGTGGTTCTTGTCCTTTCTTTTATTGATGTGATGAATCACATTGATTGTTTTGCAGATATTGAACCAGCCCTGCATACTAGGTATAAATCCCACTTGGTCGTGGTGAATTATTATTTTAATGTGTTGTTGGATCCAGTTGGCTAGTATCTTGTCGAGGATTTTGCATCCATGTTCATCAGGGAAATTGGTCTATAGTTCTCCTTTTTAGTGTGGTCTTTGTCTAGTTATGGAATCAAGGTAATGCTAGCTTCATAGGAAGAGTTTGGAAGTTTTCCTTCCATTTCTATTTTTTGGAAGTGCTTCAAGAGAATAGATGTTAACTCTTCCTTAAATGTTTGGTAGAATTCCCCTGGAAAGCCATCTGGCCCTGGAGAATCTTTTTGGGAGATTTTTGATTCCCAGTTCGATTTCTTTACTGGTTATGGGTCTGTTCAAATTTTCTATTTCTTCCTGTTTCAGGTTTGGTAGTTTATATATGTCTAGGAATTTGTCCATTTCTTCCAGATTGCTCATTTTATTGGGCATATAATTGCTCATAATATTTTCTTATTATTGTTTTTATTTCTGCTGTGTAGGTTGTGATCTTTCCTCTTTCATTCTTGATTTTATTTATTTGGGTCCTTTCCTTTTTCTTTTTGATCAAACTGGCTAGTGGTTTATCAATTTTGTTGATTCTTTCAAGGAATCAGCTTTTGGTTTCATTGATCTGTTCTACTGGGTTTTTTGTTTTGTTTTGTTTTGTTTTGATTTCTGCTCTAATCTTTATTATTTCCCATTTTCTGCGGGTTTGGGGTTTACTTGTTGTTCTTTTTCCAACTCTTTAAGGTGTAAGGTTAGGTTGTGTATCTGAGACCTTTCTTCCTTCTTTAGGAAGGCCTGGATTGCTATATGCTTCCCTCTTATGACTACCTTTGGTGTATTTCAAAGGTTTTGGGCTGTGGTGTTATCATTTTCATTGGCTTCCATGTACTTTTTAATTTCCTCTTTAACTTCTTGGTTAGCCCATTCATTCTTTAGTAGAATGTTCTTTAGTCTCCAAGTATTTGTTACATTTCCAAATTTTTTCTTGTGGTTGATCTTGAGTTTCATAGTGTTGTGGTCTGAAAATATGACAGTATGATCTCAATCTTTTTGTATTTGTTGAAGGCTAATTTTTGTCCCAGTATGTGATCTACTCTGGAGAATGTACCATGTGCACTGGAGAAGAATGTGTGTTCCACTGCTTTAGGATGAAATGTTCTGAATATATCTGTTAAGTCCATCTGGTCCAGTGTGTCATTCAAAGTCATTGTTTCCTTGTTGATTTTCTGTTTAGATGGTCTGCCCATTGTTGTAAGTGGGGTGTTGAAGTTCCCTACTGTTATGGTTTATCAATGAGTTTCTTTATGTTAGTGATTAATTGATTTATATATTTGGGTGTTTCACATTTGGAGCATAAATGTTTACAATTGTTAGATCTTCTTGGTGGATAGGCCCCTTGATTATGATATAATGCCCTTCTTCATCTCTTGTTACAGTATTTATTTTAAAGTCTAGATTGACTGATATATGTATGGCTACTCTGGCTTTCTTTTGT
This sequence comes from Herpailurus yagouaroundi, assembly GCF_014898765.1. NCBI lineage: Eukaryota > Metazoa > Chordata > Mammalia > Carnivora > Felidae > Herpailurus > Herpailurus yagouaroundi. The sequence goes on from NW_024412396.1 coordinate 1,076,048, forward strand.
TGACCATTAGCATCATAAATGCTTCTCCACCCCCTTACTTTCAATCTGAAGGTGTCTTTAGGTCTAAAGTTGGTCTCTTGTAAACAGCGTATAGTTGGGTCTTGTTTTCTTATCCATTCTGTTAACCTATGTCTTTTGATTGGAGCATTTAGTCCATTGACATTTAGAGTGAGTACTGAAAGATATGAATTTTTTGCCATTATGTTTCTTGTGGAGTTGGAATTCCTCAGGATTTTCTCTGGTCCTTTCTAGTCTTTGTTTCTTTGGTCTTTTTTTTTTTTTTTTTTTTTTTTCTTCCTTTTCTCCCCTCAGAGATTTCCCCTTAAAATTTCTTGCAGGGCTGGTTTAGTGGTCACAAACTCCTTTAATTTTTGTTTGTCTGGGAAACTTTTAATCTCTCCTTCTATTTTGAATGGCAGCCTACTGGATAAAGAATTCTTGGTTGCATATTTTTCTGAGTCAGCACATTGAATATATCCTGCCACTACTTTCTGGCCTGCCAAGTTTCTGTGGATAGGTCTGCTGCAAACTTGATCTGTCTTCCCTTGTAGGTTAAGGACTTTCTTTCTCTTGCTGCTTTCATGATTCTCTCCTTGCCTGAGTATTTTGTGAATTTGACTATGATATGCCTTGTTGATGGTTGGTTTTTGTTGAATCTGATGGGAGTCCTCTGTGCTTCCTGGATTTTGATGTCTGTGTCTTTCCCCAGGTTAGGAAAGTTTTCCACTATGATTTGCTCACATAACCCTTCTACCCTTTTTCCTTCTCTTCATCTACTGGGACCCCCTATGATTCTGATATTGTTCCTTTTTAATGAGTCACTGATTTCTCTGATTCTTAAATCATGCTCTTTTGCCTTAGTCCTCCTCTTTTTTATCTGCTTCATTATTCTCCGTAACTTTGTCGTCTATATTGCTGATTCTCTGCTCTGCCTCCTCCATCCTTGCCTCCGCAGCATCCATCTGTGATTGCAGCTTAGTTATAGCATTTTTTTATTTCATCCTGACTAGCTTTTACTTCTTTTATCTCCTCAGAAGAGGATTCTAATCTATTTTCGATCCCAGCTCGTATTCTTATTATCATGATTCTAAATTTTGTTCAGACATCTTGCTTGTATCTGTGTTGATTAAGTCCCTGGCTGTTGTTTCTTCCTGCTCTTTCTTTTGGGGTGAATTCCTTCATTTCATCATTTTGAAGGAAGAAAAGGAATTAATAAGGTAAAAAGTTAACATTAAAAAATTACAAACAACACACACACACACACACACACATACACACACACACACACACAAATCAAATAAAATGATTCTAGATCCTAGGTGTGTTTTGATTTGGGTGTTGAAAGGAGCTTGATAGATTAAAGAAAAAGGAATTTAAAAAAAGGAAAACTTTTGAAAATTTGAAAAAAGGAATACAAAGAAATAGAATAAAATGAAATGATGGAAGTAAAATAGAATTTGAAAAATTTGCAAAAAAAGTAAAAACTATAGTAGAAAAAATTTAAAGAAAAATATAAAAAAATTTTTTTTTAATGTTTATTTATTTTTGACAGAGAGAGAGAGACAGAGCATGAGCGAGGGAGGGGCAGGGAGAGAGGGAGACACAGAATCCAAAGCAGGCTCCAGGCTCCAAGCTGTCAGCACAGAGCCTGACGTGGGGCTTGAACTTACAAACCGTGAGATTGTGACCTGAGCCAAAGTCAGACGCTCAACCAACTGAGCCACCCCGGTGCCCCTAAGGAAAAATATTTTTAATAAAAATCAAAAACAGAAATAAATATTTTCTCTTTCTGCATTAAAGAAAAAGAAAAGAAATGAAAAAGAAAAAAAAAAATTGAATAGACAGACCAGCGAACAGACTTAAGTATGATTGAAATTACATTGTTTTCCCCTAGAAGTCAAACTATGAAGCACTTTATAGTCCGTAAATGAAGCAGGCGGAGAGACGTGTTCCGAAGAGAGGTTGGCCCAGTTGGGTTGGGCTTAGTGTAACGGCTCCATTCTCCACTAGATGGCGCTGCTTAGCTTACTGGGGCGGATTGTTGCGGTGCTTGTAGGTGCGTATGCGCATGCGCGGGAGTGGTCAAAATGGCGTCACGCAACTACTCTGTCTCTAGTATTTGAACTCCGTTCTCCCCGACCAGCAATCGCACACCTGTCCTTTGTCTCCGGCTTTCGTCCACTCCCGGCTTTTACACTGTCCATGACCAAGCCGTCAGGTTGCTAGGCAGCACCTCCCTCCTGAGTTTTATCTCAGATGCGGCTGTGTTTCCCGACCCCTCACTTCTGAGGGACTGCGGTTTTGACCCGTTCTGCCCCTCTGTAGGAGGGTGTCAACGAGCAATGGCCAGTGCCGGCTGCACCCAGGAACATTTATGGGACTGTACTGCTGCTGATGCCCAGAGACTGAGGCTGGGCTCCAGCCCGCCCCAGAAAAAGTTCACGCAATCGTGTAGCCGCAGCATTTCAGGGATTATGGAAAATCACAACACGCATCTGGCACCAGGCTTCACCGCCAACGACCTTGTTCCAGCACCGGTGAATGTGGTTGTTCTTCCAGGCCCACTGGGGCCTTTTCCTGTGGGGGGCCACACATCTACCAGATGTCCTCCCAGCAGGTGAACCGCCTCTCCCCATGTGGCCTGAAGACCATTGGACTTCTCTCTGCTCCTGGGGATTCGCCCTTCCCACCAGAGCACCACCAGGTATTGAGCTGTGGAGTTTCAGGCTCTGCACTCCCCGTTTATAGAGTCTTCATGGAACTTAAACCCTCTCCTTTCTCCCTTTTCGGTCCCTGCGGCTGTTTCCACTTTTCCACTTTCTCTCCAGCTGATTTTGAGGGAGGTGATTTTCCTGTAATCTCCCTGGCGTCTCCATCCTCGATCTGCATGCAAAAACAGCTCCCTGCCCCTGCAGCTTCTCTCCAGTTCACCTCTCTGCGCTGCATACCTGCTGATTTCTGTGGTTCAGGTTGTGCAGATTGTTGTGTTAATCCTCAAATCAGTTTTCTAGGTGTTCAGGATGGTTTAGTGTTGATCTGGGTGTATTTCATGGACGCAAGACACACACACACACACACACAAAACTTACATGCTGTTCTGCCATCTGGGCTCTGGACTAGGTTTTAAACCAGATACATTGTTAGGGGAACCTGGGTGGCTGAGTTGGTTTAAGCATTCGACTTAGGCTCAAGTCATAATCTCATGGTTCATGAGTTCAAGCCTCACATCAGGCTCTGTGCTGACAACTTGGATTCTAGAGCCTGCTTCAGATTCTATGTCTCCTGCTCTCTCTGCCCCTCCCCCACTTGTGCTCTGTCTCTCTCTAAAATAAATAAGCATTTATTTATTTATTTATTTATTTTTATATATGAAATTTATTGTCAAATTGGTTTCCATACAACACCCAGTGCTCATCCCAAAAGGTGCCCTCCTCAATACCCATCACCCACCCTCCCCTCCCTCCCACCCCCCATCAACCCTCAGTTTGTTCTCAGTTTTTAAGAGTCTCTTATGCTTTGGCTCTCTCCCTCTCCAACCTCTTTTCTTTTTTTTTCTTCCCCACCCCCATAGACTTTTGTTAAGTTTCTCAGGATCCACCTAAGAGTGAAAACATACGGTATCTGTCTTTCTCTGTATGGCTTATTTCACTTAGCATCACACTCTCCAGTTCCATCCACGTTGCTACCAAGGGCCATATTTCATTCTTTCTCATTGCCACGTAGTATTCCATTGTGTATATAAACCACAATTTCTTTACCCATTCATCAGTTGATGGACATTTAGGCTCTTTCCATAATTTGGCTATTGAGAGTGCTGCTATGAACATTGGGGTACAAGTGCCCCTATGCATCAGTACTCCTGTGTTCCTTGGATAAATTCCTAGCAGTGCTATTGCTGGGTCATAGGGTAGGTCTATTTTTAATTTTCTGAGGAACCTCCACACTGCTTTCCAGAGCGGCTGCACCAATTTGCATTCCCACCAACAGTGCAAGAGGGTTCCCGTTTCTCCACGTCCTCTCCAGCATCTATAGTCTCCTGATTTGTTCATTTTGGCCACTCTGACTGGCGTGAGGTGATACCTGAGTGTGGTTTTGATTTGTATTTCCCTGATAAGGAGCGACGCTGAACATCTTTTCATGTGCCTGTTGGCCATCCGGATGTCTTCTTTAGAGAAGTGTCTATTCATGTTTTCTGCCCATTTCTTCACTGGGTTATTTGCTTTTCGGGTGTGGAGTTTGGTGAGCTCTTTATAGATTTTGGATACTAGCCCTTTGTCCGATATGTCATAAAATAAATAAGCATTTAAAACAATCCATACATGTTGTTAAATGAAAAAATCTGGATGCTGAGCACCGGCTATACAATATTATCATTTTTGAGTGTGTGTTGGGGGTGTGATTTCCCAGAGATGCATAGAATATTTCTGGATGGATTTGCAAGAAACAGGTAAGAGGAGCTGCCCCCTGCTTCTCCCCACTGCCCCCAGAATAGGCTCTGAGGCTGACAGCATGGAGCCTGCTTGGGATTCTCTCTTTGCCCCTCCCATGCTTATGCTCTCTTTTTCTTGAAGTAAATAAACTTTAAAAAATACTAGATATAAGTTACATAGATAAGCAAAGATATGAGGTCTCTGGATAGGGAGAAATTATGAACAAAGTCATAAAGCATTAATAAAAGACACTAAAGAAACCTAATAAGTACAAGGATAAAGCATGTTCATAAAAAAAATTCAGTATCCTAAAGATGTGAATTCTCCCAAACAAATCTATACATTTGGTACAACTGGAATTGGTACAATCTATACATTTGGGGCTCCTGGGTGGCTAAGTCGGTTAAGTATCTGACTTCAACTTAGGTCATGATGTCACAGCTCGTGGGTTCGAGCCCCGTGTGGGGCTCTGTGCTGACAGCTCAGAGCCTGGAGCCTGTTTCAGATTCTGTGTCTCCCTCTCTCTCTGCCCCTCCCCCACTCACATTCTGTCTCTGTCTCTCAAAACTAAAACATTTTTTAAAAAGTCAGTTTTTACAAAGAGGAGATGGTAAAGGAGGGGAGGAGTCAAAGTCTTCAACTTAGTTAAGGAGAGATTTTATTATGAGGAATATAAACATCAGTTTCTAATAATAAAGTACTCACACACGGAAATATGAGTGAAGCATCTGAACAAAGTCATTACTTAAGTCTTGCCAATGGTCCAATTATGCAACAAGCGGACACCCTCAGCTGTGTTTAGTCTCTATGATATCAACAATTCTTTGTGTGGAAGGTAGATGCAGAAGCACTGGCTGACCAGAGTGTATGCCGGTCATTCATAGCAGGGAGTGAGCAAATGTGCATAGGTTGGCACCACAACTGCCGACTGGTAAAGTTCTCTTGGCTTGCTTGCTTGCTTGCTTTTTTTTTTTTTCTTTTTTGAGAGAGAGAGCGAGAGAGAGAGAGAGAGAGCAGGTGAGTGAGTGGCAGAGAGAGAGAATCCCACAAGAGGCAGAGAGAGAAAGAGAAAGAGAAGTGGGGCTCACCAGAAGCAGGGTGCTTGACGTGGAACCTGGACTCACAAACCATGAGATCATGACCTGAGCCAAAGTCAGATGCTTATTGGCTGAGCCACCTAGACTCCCTCCCTTGGCTTTCTAAAGGTATGTGGGAAAGAGAGAAAGAGACAGAGAGGGAGGGAGGAGGGAAGGAAGGAGGGAAAGAAGGAAGGAAGGAAGGAAGGAAGGAAGGATGTGGTAATGAGTTGAGAAGATCATTCCATTATTTTCCTGCTCCAAACCTTTCTTAAAGCTTCCTTCACATCTTTGTTTCTCAAAGAATAAATAAGAGGGTTCAACATTGGGATTACCACTGTGTAGATCACGGCCACCATGCGGTCTTGAGTCAAGCAGTAGCTGGACCTGGGGCGCAGGTACATAAAAAGTGTTGTGCCATAGAAGAGGCACACAGCAGTGAGGTGGGAAGCACAGGTGGAAAAGGCCTTGAACCTGTCCTGGGCTGAGTTCATTCTCAGGATGGTGATGAGGATTAGGAGGTAGGAGACCAAGATGGTGAGGGTGCAGCTCAAAAGGTTGAAACCAGCAAAAATGAAAAGCAAGATCTCACACAGCGAGGTGTCCACACAAGACAGAGACAAGATAGGTGGTCCATCACAGAAGAAGTGAGTGACCACATGCGCACCACAGAATTTCAGACTAAAGATACAGCTTGTGTGGATAAGAGAATTGAGAAATCCTGCACCATAGGAGCCCACAATGAGAGACAGGCAGATCTCAGGAGACATAGTGAGTGGGTAGAGTAGGGGGTTACAAATAGCAGCATAGCGGTCATAGGCCATGGCAGCAATGAGATAGCACTCACTGGTGGCGAAACCTGCATAGAAGAACATCTGAGCCATGCAGCCAAAATAGGAAATCACCTTCCTCTTGGCCAAGAAGTTCACCAGGGTCTGAGGGACAACCGTGGAGGAGTAGCAGAAGTCTAAGAAGGAGAGGCTCTTCAGGAGAGAGTACATAGGTGTATGCAGAGGGGTGCTCACGTGAATCAGAAGGAACATGATCAGATTTCCCAGCAGAGTGATGGTGTACATGCCCAGGAATACCATGAAGAGCAACCTTTGGAGTTGGGGGTCCCTGGTGAGGCCCAAGAGCTCAAACTCAATCTCTTGGCTCAGGTTTGCCCCTTCCATATTTCTCCAGTGCTCTGGTGTGTAAAGAGGGGACTACCAGAAATGATGTGGAACCCTCAGGGGCTCTCACTGGATTTAGTTCTGCTTTGGCTAAGGACAGCCTTCTGAAGACTGGTCTCGCTGAAAAAGTCCTTTGTAGCTGGAACTCGGTCATAGAGAGGGTCTTCTCTACTTGGTTGATTGGATAGTCTGTAAGCATTACTAGAGCAGCAATGAAAAATAGAAAAGCAACATATACCATTTGGTCTCTCAGCGACCTTAAGAAGTTCTCAATAATGAAGCAGTTACTTACCAAATATTTGTTGACAGTCTTCCATATGCTTAGCTCTGTGTTCTTATCAGCAATACAAAAGTGTCTGACTTTAGGGAGCTTATATTCTAGAGATAGTATATTTTGTGTTAAAGCACTCAGGCTCTGGCATCAGACTGCCAAGTTTCCATGCTGGGACCTCACCACTAACTAGCTGTGTAATCTTGGGAATGTTACTTAACCTCTCTGATTTCAGTTTTCTCATCTGTAAAATAGGGATAATGGCACTAATCTTAAAAGACTGTTGAAAGAATCCAATGAACTAATCCATGCAAAGGCACTTGAACAAAGCCTGGCAGGCTAAGAAAGTTCAAAGAATGTTAGCTTTGATTATTCTCACAAGAGAGACAGACCTAGCACATAACTAAATATGATAAATAAAATGAAACAATGACAAAATTTGGCAAGCAACCCACCACCAAACAATACAAGACAGAGACACTTGTACTAAGCAGGAGTGACTGAACAGGCCTTCAGAGGATCCTGAATATTCTAGGGGAGTTAGGGGTGATTTCTTGGCTCAGCTATAAAATTGCCTCTGTGAACTTGGCACAAGCCAAACCCTACTGTGAGTTCTCACAGTGATGAGGGTTGGGGATGTGGAGACATGGGGATGATGTAGGGCTCTGAAGAGCAAACTGAGACTTTGCTCTTGGGAGCGTCCTTTACAAAGTCACCAGTCATTGCCAGGAAACAGGTTCATCCTGGACTCAGAAGCCATTGGAGCCAGAGGGGAAGGAACAGCTCTGTAAAGCTCTGTAAATAAAATGCCTTTCCTACTCAAAGAATGAAAGAGGCCATGGGTGCACTACCTAAATAAACACCATACTATTTTCCCCTCCATTGGCTGCTCTGCCACCATGTTCCTGAATTACCTTTGGGTTCTGGAGTCAGTTAAGTCAGTTAAGAGCTCCATGGTCTTAGGTGAGGACACTCAGCTGTGAATACTTTGAAGCCAGATGTAATTGGGTAAGACAGAAAAGTGAGTAAGTGAGCCCCCTCCTCCTGCCCTGAGGAGTGTATGTGAATGACACCACGGAAGATATTGGGAGGATTCGGGAGAGGAGAGCTGAATTCAGCAGGCAAAGATTCTAGTTTATCCCACTAGCAAAGTTCCCAGAATCATCAAACTACCAGGGCAGGAGAAGATTCTAAACATATGAACAACTAACTCTGACTGTCAAGTAGGTAATGAAGGCACTGTGGCCATTGATAGAGTACTGTGAATGGTGACAAGAAAGCATTGTAATGCCCAAAGAGCTCACACACTCTACTAAAGCTGAGATGCTCAAAATATAAGAGGGCAAATTTGAACACAGAGCATTGGTAACTTCTTTTAAAGCACATGGAGCATAACTCCGTGATAGATTTGATGTCACTGAGATGTAACATTCAGCCATTCTTAACCCAATAGCTGCTAGTTTGTAATACACCCCATTATTTCAGGAATGTGCGCAGCCCTAGATTTGGGTTGCAAATGTCACTGGCTCCATTGGTTTCAAAAGCCAACCCAGCTTCAAGGCAAATTACAAGGACTTCAGAGAAGTGACTAAAAATCTCAGGATGGAATAACTTACAGGAACTTCAAGGAAGTTGAGAAGTGGTTGTTAAGAGTGGAATAGGACTTCTTGAGATCCAGCTTTGCATCTTTCCTCAATAGACTGTTTCAGTGTGGGTAACTGGTCAAGTATCTCTGATTCTGTGACTAAAAGGATGGACAAAAGCTAAGTCAAGTAGGAATGTGACCAATTATCAGGAGAGCATAGATGAGGTCCAGAGGTGGGATGGGATGGGGTAGGGTGGTAGGTAATACAAGGGATAGCTGATCAGAGGCTCCAGGTTTATTACTCGCTTTAAGTCCACTCTCTCTCTTCCTCTCTGCTTTCCCCTCTTATCTCTCTTCTCCACTCTGCACTAAATTCAAAATTATTCTGAACATAGAGAGTACACCAAGCGAGGGATTGTGAAGAAATTGACATCTCTGACAGTTTTTCAAAGGATGCTGGAATAGCCTCTATTTCTGTTGGCTACAGTTTGTACCTGTGAATGAAAACTAGGAAGAAAACTTAAGGGTGGTCTTATCATATGGAAATAGGCTGGGGAGGGGAGTGTCTAGGAGTGAGAACCAATACCTTGGGCCTGTAGATGAGGGAGGAGTAGGCAAGAGGCTTTATTTACTCTTGCCTCTTTGCCCTCCTCCCTGGGATAGCAGAGCAGGAGCACAGATAGAGAAAAGGCTGCCAAAGGAAGCAGCTAGTGCGTCTCTTTGAGCAATGATGACCCCAAACAGTGGTTCTTAAACATTAAGGTGCCCTTCCCAAGGTTCACTGGAGGAGCTTGCTATATGTGCAGATCCAGGTTCCAACCTCAGAAAATTTGATCCTGTGGGCCCAAATCTGGTGATTCTGAAACAGGTGATCTCTGAACCACACTTCAAGAAACACTAAACCATAGGGTACCTGCAGGAACAGACAGATTCTCCTGAGCCACATATAAATAGCCTTTTCTAACCTACTGGAATCCTCTGTGTCCTGGAAAATCAGCCCATGGGTAGGATAGTTGTCTTGGTCATTTTCTTCCTAAATGTGTATCAGTAGTCATCAATTTCCAGAAATCGAAGTATTACCTGATGATAATCAAACACCAGAAGAATTTCCTCCTTCAAAGTTGCTTGACATGTTCTTAAGCAAATACTTTATTTCAAGTAAAGCATATGACTTGATGGCAAAGCTATTATTGCTCTGGGGGTCAGAACACAAGCCTTCAGTAGAAAAACCATAAAGACAAAACCAGATTTACTGGGTACATAGACTGAATCTGGAGATCCGAGATGCTACTGACTTTAACCCAAGGCATCCCCTCAACTGATCCTGTCCTGAGGAGAGACATCCCTTCCCCTGGGCAGCCTAGTAGCTCACAGCTGGGGAGGATGATGTGTTCACCGATGAGGGTTTAGGAGGCAGCTGAGGAAGTGAGAATAATTGGCCCCAGGTAGACCCATTAATGTGTTGGCAAAGTTAGTAACCTCTCCAAGAGCCTCTATCCTGAGGAATAATAAGGTGATTGGGAAACTGGGAATGGAGAGAATGGATCCACATGAGATCCCTACCAATATGTTCATCATTAGCCCCCAAAGACTGTTCTCTATTGACCCTAAACTTAACTCTTATGTAATTATTATCTGTACTTCCAGTACAGTGGAAGACGAAGTATTCTTGGTGTTCTTGTATGCTATTTTACCAATGTATACTGTAACCTAGACTACGGCTGAGGACCTTCCTGCCCAAGATCATAGTAAAATTAAAGATGTATACTAGTTTCCAAATATTTGGGGATTTTCCAGGGATCTTCCCATTATTGATTTCTAATTTAGTAGCATGTGGTCAAAGAACATACTTTGTATAACTTGAATGCCTGTGAATTTATTGTGACTCATTTTATGGCCCAGAATATGTTCCATCTTGGTGAACACTCCATGTTCACTTGAAAAGAATGTATATTCTGCTGTTCTTGGGTAGAGTGTTCTATAATCATCAGGTCAGCTTGCTTGATAGAGTTGTTCAAGTCTACTATATCCTTTTGGATTTTCTGCCTACTTGTTCAGTCAAGGATTGAAACGGGAGTATATTGAAATCTCTAACTATAATTGTGAGTTTGTTTATTTTTCCTTATTCTTTACTTTTTGCTTCAGGTATTTTGAAGTTTCTTTATTAGGTAAATAAACATTTAAGATTGTTATGTCCTCTTGATAAATTTACCCACTTATTATAAAATTACTTTCTTTGTGCCTGCTGATACTTTTTGCTGTGAAATAACACTTTTTCTGATAGAAAAACTGTCACTACAGTTTTGATTACTACTAGAATGGTATATCTTTTTCATTACCTTTACTCTTTTTATTTGCAACTTTTCTGTGCCATTATATTTGCAGAATTTCCCCAAGCAGACCTGAAATCTGGGTCTTTCTAGGATGATGATATGCCTGGAAAACTGATTTCAGATGTACCTTGTCACACAGTAAACATTCAGTAATGTTTTCAGGCTTTACCAGAAAAGCTGGTATGGACTAGGCAAAAATCAAACAAACCCCCTCAAAGGCAACTTTGTGAAGAATGGGGTAAGATCCTCACCCCAATCAGATGCTATCATAGGCAGCTGAATACCTTAATGGAGACCTGAAAGCCAGGGATACTTGTCCCACTGATAGAATGCTTCTGTGTCTTCTCTATGCAGGTATCATTTAATTAATTTCTCATATCCTTTATTTATGGTTAAGGAAGTTGTGTCCTTTATTTGAGTCTGTTGGCCTGTCACTCATTAAAATCATTTTGAGAACCAACACTCAAAGTTTTAGGTGTGGCCTTTGTAAACATCATATATCTGGAATTTTTTCTTTTAGCCATTCAGAGTATCTCTGTCTTTATGTTGGTGAGATTGGGGGGTTTTGGTTCTTGGCTTTTTTTTTAGTTTTGGGGGCTTTTTGATATACATTGAATTTATTTTTACATCTCACTTTGATTTTTCTATTTATCATACTTTTTCCAATTTGCTTCCCTCTCCCATTCTCTGACCTTATTTTTATTTCCTTTTGGGTTAAATTTTATTTAGTTTTTTAAGGTTTATTTTTATGTTTGAGAAAGAGAGAGAGCATGCGTGCAAGTGAGGGAGGAGCAGAGAGAGTGGGGGGCAGAGGATCTGAAGCAGGATCCACACTGACAGCAGGAAGCCCAGTGCAAGACTCTAACTCACAAACTGAGATCATGACCTGAGCCAAAGTCAGACTTTCAACTGAATGAGCCCCAAGTGCCCCTCTTTGTTTTTCAGTGTGCTTTTTCCCCCTTCCACTGATTCTTCTCTTTCTATTAGTAGCTATTCTTAAGTATTTAACAATAATATTTAGCAGTCTATCAGATATGCTTAAACCCATGAGTTTATAATGATATGTAAGTAAATTCGTTGATCACTGGGTTAGTTACCTATTGCCATACAACAAATTCTCCCCCAACTTAGTTAAATCAATAAATTTATTATTTTATGCTACTTGGGAGTGATATACTGTAATTTCCACAATATCCTATTGGTTACACTGGTTGGCCCTATTCACTGTGGGAGTGGACAACAGAGGGGTATCAATACCAGGACGTGAAAATCTTTGGGGCCATCTTGAAGACTGGCTATCACAATCTGCCCTCTGGCCCTCAATGATTCATGTCCACCTTACATGCAAAATACACTCATCTGCTCTCAAGGCCCTCCACAGTCACATCTCATTACAGTGTTAGCTCAAGTCCATGATCACATCATCTAAATCAGGTACAGGTATAGATGAAATTCATTAGGTAGAGTTACACAGCATTTCTCCTGTACAATTCCTCTCAGTCATAAGACTGATGAGCTAAACACACAAGTTACATCTGGCTTCTACACTCACAACATACAATGGCAGGACAGAGATGGGATAACTACTATAGAATAAAGATGAGGGGTAAGGGAAGGTAGGTACACAAAAGTCATTGAGTCATAGAAATTCTGAAAGCCAGTAGGCACTTGTTGGCAATTCCTTGATTAGGATTCAAGTCCTGGGAAATTCTCTGTGGTGTCTGGCTCCACCTCTGAGATCACGGTTATGCTCACTGAACTCTCCTATATATGAAAACTAGCTTGTGTTTGTGGCTGAGTAGTTTTCGTGGTTTGCTTCCTGGCTGAAGAAGTTTGGCGAATCAAAACACTTCGTTTTATTTTCTACTGTTCTACAGCTCAAGCTGGTAGTGGTTCTGTCACTATTATTCTCTTAAAAACTTCTCTGAATCTTACTAGGATTTGTCTGCTAGAAAAAAATCCCATTAATACATGTCTTTGAGATAACTGTCTTCCTTGAGCCTCTGCTGAGACTGCTGAGGCACAATACCTGTGAGCTTTTTAGAAACCCTATTGTTTGACTGAACTAATCTCTGAGGTACCACCACCTTGGATCTTTATATGGTCTTTTTTTTCTTTTAAGATAAAAAAATTTGTTATTATATTTTCAGCTTATTTATTTATTTTGAGAGGGAGAGCGAGCAGGGGAGGGGCAAAGTGAGAGGGAGAGAGAGAATCCCAAGCAGGCTCTGCACTGTTAGTGCAGAGCCCAATGTGGGACTTGAACTCACAAACCATGAGATTATGACCTGAGCTGAAATCAAGGGTTGGATACTTAACTGACTAAGCCACCCAGGCATCCTGTATCTTTATATGGTCTTAACAAAATTTACTGTCTTCTTCAACTTCATCTTGAGACAATGCCGTCCTGAGAATGCCTTAAGTTTTACGTTTCCCACTTGCCATTTGTTAGTGTTAACTTTAAATCCTAAATAGGTATGGACCAAACAATAGAGGTCCAAATGCACAAATCAAAATCTGATAGATATGAAATAAGTAGATAAGTCCACAATCATAGTTGGAAATTTCAATATCCCTCTCTAAACACTGTATATATCTACTAGATTATAAACACGGACATGGAGGGACACCTTGCTGGCTCAGTTGGTAGAGCATGTAACTCTTGATCTCAGGGTCATGAGTTTGACCACCACCTTGGGCTTAGTGCCTACTTAAAAAAAAAAAAAAAGGTATGGAAAATCTGGATCACACCATCAGCCAATAGGATCTTACTGAAATTTATACAGCACTCCACTAAACAACAGAATAGGCATACTTTTTAAGCATCCGAACATACACCAAGATGGATCATATCCTGGGTCATGAAACAAACTTCAGCAACTCTAAAATACTTGAGAGGTGTCTGGTGGCTCAGTCAGTTAAATGTCCAACTCTTGATTTTGGCTCAGGTCATGATCCCAGGGGCATGGGATCAAGCCTCATGTTGGGCTCCATGCTCAGCATGGAGCCTGCTTAGGATATTCTCTCTCTCTCTCTCTCTCTCTCTCTCTCTCTCTCTTTCTCTCTATCCTCCCTGCCATTCTCCCCCACTCCTTTTCTCACTCTCTCTCTTTCTCAAATAAATCAAACAAAATAATCGAAATAGTACAGAATATGTCCTCTAATCATAATCGCAACAAACCAGAAATAAATAAGAGAACAGGAAATAGGAAAATATGCAAACACCTGAACTTTAAAGAAAACAAATATGAATAATTTATGGATAAAAAAGAAGTCTCAAGGAGAATCAAAATTACATTGAACTGAATAAAAATTAAAATACAACATATTAAAATTTGTGGGAAACAGCTAAAGCAGAGCAGAAAAATACATTTATAGTAATAAATGCTTATTTCTTAAGAAACTAAAAAAGAGCAAAACAAACCCAAAGCAAGCAGAAGGGAAATTATATGGGGAAAAACAGAGCTTTCCCCCTAAGGTCAGGAAAAAGATAGGGATGTCCACTCTCACCACTGTTATTCAACATAGTATTGGAAGTCTTAGCCTCAACAGACAACACAAAGAAATAAAAGGCATCCAAATTGGCCAGGAGGAAGTCAAACTTTCACTCTTCACAGATGACATGATACTGTATATGGAAAACCCCAAACATTCCACCAAAAAACCAAATGCACAGAAATCAGTTGTATTCCTATACACCAACAATGAAGCAACAGAAAGAGAAATCAAGGAATCGATCCCATTTACAATTGCACCCAAACCCATAAAATACCTAGGAATAAATGTAACCATAGAGGTGAAAAATCTATACACTGAAAACTATAGAAAGCTTATGAAAGACATTGAAGAACATACAAAAAATGGAAAAAGATTCCATGCTCCTGGATAGGAAGAACAAATATTGTTAAAATGTCAATACTACCCAAAGCAATCTACATATTCAGTGTAATCCCTATCAAAATAACACCAGCATTCTTCACAGAGCTAGAACAAACAATACTAAAATTTGTATGAAACCAGAAAACACCCCAAATAGCCAATGTAATCTTGAAAAAGAAAACCAAAGCAGGAGGCATCACAATCCCGGACTTCAAGATGTATTACAAAGCTGTAATCATCAAGACAGTATGGTACTGGCATAAAAACAGACGCTCAGATCAATGGAACAGAGTAGAGAACCCAGAAATGGACCCACAAACATATGGCCAACTAAGCTTTGACAAAGCAGCAAAGAATATCCAATGGAATAAAGACAGTCTCTTCAGCAGCTGGTGCTGGGAAAACTGGACAGCGACATGCAGAAAAATGAACCTGGACCACTTTCTAACACCATACATAAAAATAAACTAAAAACTGGAGCACCTGGGTGGCTCAGTCAGTTAAGCGTCTGACTTCAGCTCAGGTCATGATCTCACAGAGCATGAGTTCGAGCGTCACCTTAGGCTCTGTGCTGACATCTCAAAGCCTGGAGCCTGCTTTGGATTCTGTGTCTCCCTTTCTTTCTGCTCTCCCCCTGCTCACATGCTGTCTCTTTCTCAAAAATAAATAAAGATTAAAAAAATAAGCTCAAAACGGATGAAAGACCTAAATGTAAGATAGGAAGTCATCAAAATCCTTGAAGAAAAAGCAGGCAAAAACCTCTCTGACCTCAGCTGCAGCAACTTCTTACTCAACACGTCTCCAGAGGCAAGGGAAACCAAAGCAAAAATGAACCATTGGGACCTCATCAAAATAAAAAGCTTCTGCACAGCAAAGGAAACAATCAGCAAAACTAAAAGGCAACCAACGGAATGGGAGAAGATATTTGCAAACGACATATCAGATAAAGGGTTAGTATCCAATATCTATAAAGAATTTATCAAACTCAACCCAAAAAACAAATAATCCAGTGAAGAAATGGACAAAAGACATGAATAGACACTTCTCCAAAGAAGACATCCAGATGGCCAACCGGCACATGAAAAAATGCTCAACATCACTCATCATCAGGGAAATACAAATCAAAACCACAATGAGATACCACCTCACACCTGTCAGAATGGCTAACATTAACAACTCAAGCAACAACAGATGTTGGTGAGGATGCGGAGAAAGAGGATCTCTTTTGCACTGATGGTGGGAATGCAAGCTGGTGCAGCCACTCAGGAAAACAGTATGAAGGTTCCTCAAAAAACCAAAAATAGAAATACCCTATGACCCAGCAATTACACTACTAGGTATTTATCCAAGGGATACAAGTATGCTGTTTCAAAGGGACACATGCACTCCCAAGTTTATAGCAGCACTATCAACAATAGCCAAAGTATGGCAAGAGCCCAAATGCCCATTGATGGATGAATGCATGAAGAAGATGTGTGTGTGTGTGTGTGTGTGTGTGTGTGTGTGTGTGTATACACACATATACATACACACACAATGGAGTATTACTTGGCAATTAAAAAGAATGAAATCTTGCCGCTTGCAACTACGTGGATGGAACTAGAGGGTCTGACTTCAGCTCAGGTCAAAATGCTAAGCGAAATTAGTCAGAAAAAGGCAGATATCATATGACTTCACTCATATGAGGACTTTAAGATATGAAACAGATGAACATAAGGGAAGGGAAACAAAAATAATACAAAGACAGGGAGGGGGACAAAACAAAAGAGACTCATAAATATGGAGAACAAACTGAGGGTTACAGGAGGGGTTGTGGGAGGGGGGATGGGCTAAATGGGTAAGGGGCATTAAGCAATCTACTCCTGAAATCATTGTTGCACTATATGCTAACTAATTTGGATGTAAATTTAAAAAATAATATTAAAAAAATAAAAAGGGAATAATAAAGATAAGAGCAGAAAAAATGAAATTGAAAATAGAAAACTATAAAAATCTGAACAAAATGTGGCTCTTTGAACAAATCAACCATCTTAATAAACCTCTATCAAGACTGACAAAAAGACACAAGTTACCATATCAAGATTGAAACAGTAGATAATCACTACAGAGCCCACAGACATGAAAAGAATCATAAGAGCATAGGTCAAACAACTCTACCCATATAAATTCAACAACTTAGATAAGATGGATCAATTCCTAAAAAATAAAAACAATTATAAAAATCGCTCAATACAAAATAGATAATAGGTAATTGGGTTCCTAGTGTTAAAAATCCTTACAAATAAATCTCTAGATCTAGATGGTTTCAGTGGCTAGTTCCACCAAATGTTTAGAAAAGAATTACACCAGTTCTACATAATCTCTTCAAGAAAATAGAATCCTTTCCAAATCATTTAATGGAGCCAGTATTACCATGATATCAAAGCACAGCAAACCCAAACCAAAAACCAGAACAACACACACACACACACACACACACACACACACACACACACCCTCATGAATATAGACACAAAAGTCTGCAACAAAATATTAGCAAACAAAATCTAGCCATGTATATAAAAAGAATTATGCACCATGACTAAATGGGATTGATTCTGGGGATGCAAGATTGGTTCAACATTTGGAAAGCAGTCAATAGAATCCACCATATTAATAGGCTAAAGAAGAAAGTCACACAATATCATCTAATGCACAAAAAACACTTGACAAAATTCAACACTCATTCATGGGAGGAAAAAAAACAACTTCTCAAAAAGTTAGGAGTAGAGGAAAATTAGCCTAATAAAACCTACAGCTAACATCATACTTATGGTAAAAGACTGAATACTTTTCCCTTTAAAAGTAGGAACAAGGCAGGATATCTGCTCTTACCATCCTTATACATCATTGTACTAGAAATCCTAGCCAGTGTAAGAATGAAAGAACAGGAAACAAAAGGCATCCGTACTGGAAAGGAAGAATTATAACTATCCCTTTTTCCAGTTGACATGACTATCTAGGCAGATGAATCCACAAAATTCTCAGTGAACTGAGAAATTTCCTTTCTCAAGCTACCAACAAATTAACCACCAAAACTCCTAGAATAAGAGTTCAGTGAGGCTGCAAGATACAAGATCAAGATATAAAAATAATAAAGTGGAAGGAATCATTCTAACCAATTTTAAGACAGTTTTATCCAATTTTACAGTTAACAAAAACATGGTATGGACAGGTGGATAAATACATTGATCAATGGGACAAAATAAAGAACCCAGAAATAGAACTTACACAAATATGCCCAACTGATTTTTGACAAAGGTGCAAAAACAAGTCACTGGTAGAATGATAGTCTTTTCAACAAATGGTGCTGGAGCAATTGAATAACCATAGGTAAAAAATAAATTAAAAAAAAAAACTTCAATCTAAACCCTACATCTTATACAAAAAATAACAAAGTGGATCATAGATGTAAAAGAGGGGTGCCTGGATGGTTCAGTTGGTTATTTGTCCGACTCTGGGTTTTGGCTCAGGTAATGATCTCACAGTTTGTGAGTGTGCACTGACAGCATGGAGCCTGCTAGGGATTCCCTGTCTCCCTCTTTTTGTCCCTCTCCTGCTCAATATAAATAAAATTAAAAAAATGTAAATGAGGAGGCATCTTTGAGGTAGACACCATGAGCAAAGCTCACGCTCCCATGTTGGAAAAATTTATAGACAAGAAATTATCATTGAAATTAAATGGTGGCAGATGTCCAAGGAATATTGCTGGGGTTCGATCCCTTTACGAATCTTGTGATAGATCAGTGTGTGGAGATGGCACTAGTGGGCAACAGAACAATATTGGAATGGTGGTAATTCAAAGAAATAGTATTATCATGTTAGAAGTCTTGGGACAAGTATAAACAATGGGTGTGTTTACCGGAAGAAACCAACTGCTTCCACATGTCCCCTCTCCTAGCACCTGTTTTACTACAAAATAAAAATCAGGCTATGCATTTTCTTATTGAACTTTTTTTTTTTTTTTTGCTAAATAAACGTTCATAATAGTCAAAAAATGTAAATGATAAAACTATAAAGTTTATCAGAGAAAACATAGGAGAAAATCATCAGGACCTAGTTCTTGGTAAACAGTTATCAGAAATGACACTTAAAAGCATGATTGGGGTGCCTGGGTGGTTCAGTCAGTTAAGTATCCAACTTCAGCCCAGGTCATGATTTCACTGTTTGTGAGTTCGAGCCCCGCGTTGGGCTCTACTGGCAGCTCAGAGCCTGGAGCTTGCTGGATTATGTGTCTCCCTCTTTCTGCCCCTCCCCTACTAGTGCTCTCTCTCTCTCTCAATTTTTTTTTTTTTAAAAGCATGATCCATAAAAGACAAAAATTGATAAACTGGACTTCATCAAATTTAAAAACATTTGCTCTACAAAAGGCTCTGCTAAGATCAAAAAACAAACACAACCGCTATCAAAACAAAACAAAACAAAAACACCAGCAATCCTCACAGAGCTAGAACAAACAATCCTAAAATTTGTATGGAATCAGAAAAGACCCCAAATAGCTAAAGCAATCCTAAAGAAGAAAACCAAAGCAAGAGGCATTACAATCCCAGACCTCAAGATATATTATAGAGCTGTAATCATCAAGACAGTATAGTACTGGCACAAAAACAGACACTCAGATCAATGGAACAGAACAGAGAACCCAGAAATGGACCCACAAACATATGGCCAGCTAATTATTGACAAAGCAAGAAAGAATATCCAATGGAATAAAGACAGTCTCTTCAGCAACTGGTGCTGGGAAAACTGGACAGCGACATGCAGAAAAATGAACCTGGACCACTTTCTTACACCATACACAAAAATAAACTCAAAATGGATGAAAGACCCAAATGTAAAACAGGAAGCCATCAAAATCCTAGAAGTCCTAGAGGGGAAAAACAGGCAAAGACCTCTTTGACCTCGGCTGCAGCAACTTCTTACTCAACACGTCTCCAGAGGCAAGGGAAACCAAAGCAAAAATGAATCATTGGGACCTCATCAAAATAAAAAGCTTCTGCACAGCAAAGGAAACAATCAGCAAAACTAAAAGGCAACTGACAGAATGGGAGAAGGTATTTGCAAACGACATATCAGATAAAGCGTTAGTATCCAAAACCTATAAAGATCAAACTCAACACCCAAAAAACAAATAATCCAGTGAAGAAATGGACAAAAGACATGAATAGTCACTTCTCCAAAGAAGACATCCAGATGGCTAGCAGACACATGAAAAATGCTCAACATCACTCATCATCAGGGAAATACAAATCAAAACCACAATGAGATACCACCTGACACCTGTCAGAATGGCTAACATGAACAACTCAGGCAACAACAGATGTTGGCGAGGATGCGGAGAAAGAGGACCTCTTTTGCACTGCTGGTGGGAATGCAAACTGGTGCAGCCATTCTGGAAAACAGTATGGAGGTTCCTCAAAAAATTAAAAATAGAACTCCTCTATAACCCAGCAATTGCACTACTAGGTATTTATCCAAGGGATACAGGTATGCCGTTTCAAAGGGACACATGCACTCAAATGTTGATAGCAGCACTGTCAAACAAGATGTGGTATATATATACAATGGAGTATTACTCGGCAATCAAAAAGAATGAAGTCTTGATGTTTGCAGCTATGTGGATGGAACTAGAGGGTATTGTGCTAAGTTAAAATAGTCAAAGACAAATATATGACTTCACTCATATGAGGGCTTTTAAGAGACAAAACAGATGAACATAAGGGAAGGGAAGCAAAAATAATATAAAAACAAGGAGGGGGACAAAACATAAGAGACTCGTAAGTACGGAGAACAAACTGAGGGTCGCTGGAGGGGTTGTGGGTGGGAGAATGGGCTAAATGGGTAAGGGGCATTAAGGAAGACACTTGTTGGGATGAGCACTGGTTGTTATACATAGGGGATGAATCACTGGAATCTACTCCTGAAATCATTATTGCACTGTATGCTAACTTGGATGTAAACTTAAAATAATATAGAATAAAATAATAAAAAGATAAAAAAATTACAGAATGCGAGGAAATATTTGCAAACCATTTGACAAAGGATCTGTCTCTAGAATATATAAATAACTCCCCAAACTCAGCAGTTTCTTTTTTTTAAGTTTATTTTTGAGAGAGAGAGAGAGAGAGAGAGAGAGCAAGAGAGTGCACACACACAAGTAGGGGAGGGGCATAGAGAGGGAGACACAGAGGCACCCCACAGAAGTTTCTTTTTTTAAGTAAGCTCTGTACCCAGTGTGGGGCTTGAACTCATGACTGAGATCAAAAGGCACATGCTTTACTGACTGAGCCAACCAGGCACCCCTCAAGATTCAGCAGTGTAAAAAAAAAAAACAAACCAATTATAACATAGAAAAAAGCCATTGACAGACAATTCACCAAAGAGGGTATGTGGATGGCAGACAACCACGTGAAAAGATGGTCAATATCATAGCCATTAGGGAAATGCAAACAAGTAAACAAAAACTACAAAAAAATGAAAACAAATCCCCACTACATACCTATTGAAAAAGTGAAAATAGGGGCACCTGGGTGGGTCAGTCGGTGAAACGTCCAAATTTTGTTTTCAGCTCAGGTTTTGTGAGTTTGAGACCCGCATTGGGCTCTGCACTGAGGTGCGGATCCTGCCTGGGATTCTGTCTGTCTGTCTGTCTGTCTCTCTCTCTCTCCCCCCCTCCCATGCTCACGCTTTGTCTCTTTCACTAAGTAAATAAGCCTGAAAAAAAAGTGAAAATAAAAACTAGCAACAATCCTGGGTCGTCTGAGTCAGTGGAGCATGTGACTCTTACTCTCAGGGTTGAGTTCGAGCCCAGATTGGGTATAGAGATTACTTTTTTAAAAAAGCAAGTAGTGACAATCTCAAATCTTGCCAAGAATGCAGAGAAACTAAATCTCTTGTACTTGTTGGTGGGAATGTAAAATAACACAGCAACTCCGGGGAATAGTTTAGCAATTTCTCATAAGATTAAACATATACTTACCATGCCACTCATCAATCACCACACCCCTGGGCATTTATCCCAGAGAAATGAAAACTTATGTCCACAAAAACTGATACACAAATATTTATAGCAACTTTTATTTGTAATAGCCCCAAACTGGAAGCATTGCAAATGTCCTTCGACAGATGAATGGGTTAAACAAATTGGTACATCCACAGCAATAAAAAGGAACAAACTATTGTTACATGTAACAACTTGGATGAAATTCGAGGGCACTGTGCTGTGGGTGTCTGTGGGACAGCCCTTCTCAAAAGGTTACATAGTATGATGTCATTTATAGAACTTCTTGAAATGGCAAAATTATAATGATGAAGAACAGATTAGTGGTTTACAAGGGATAGGAACAGTTGTAGGAGGATGGGGGACACAGTACAATGATAAATAGTATAAGAGTTCTTTTGTGGTGATGGGACAGTTCTGCATATTGAATGTGGTGGTGATTACATGAATTATACAGGTGATAAAATCGTGCAGAACCGCCCCCCCCACCAACATGAGTGAATGTAGTAACTGCTGAAATCTGAATAAGGTCTGGAGTTTAATAGTAATGTGCCAGTGTTGCTTTCTTAATTTTGAAAAATGTACCATGGTAGCATTAAGATGTTAACATTAGGCAAAACTGGAGGGTGGGTAGACAAAAAGCTCTCTGTACTCTTTGCAACTTTTCTGTAAACCAAATGTTACTCCAACATTACAAGCTTATTTTTTCTTAAACCTTTATTTATTTAAATAATCTCTACACCCAACATGGGTCTTGAACTCTGGGCCCTGAGATCAAGAGTCACATGCTCTTCTGACTGAGCCAGCCAGGTGCCTCTAGAAGCTGATTTTTTAAAAAGGAAAGAAAAAAAAATTAAGAAAAATTTAAATATTTTTTAATGTTTATTTATTTAGAGAGAGAGTGTGAGTGGGAGAGAGGCAGAGAGAGAGGAGAGACAGAATCCCAAGCAGCCTCTACACTGTCAGTGCAGAGCCGGATGCGAGGGTTGAACCCATGAACCATGAGATCAAGACTGAAATCCAGAGTTGGATGCTTAACAGACTGAGCCACCCAGGAGCCCCAAGGGGGGGAAAAATTAATGTGACACTGCTAGGATACCTACTAGAATGGCTAAAATTGGAAAATAGCAGATAGGCAAGGATATGGGATAGTATTCTTTATTCTAGTGATTTCATTGTTAGTTTTATACCCAGCAGAAATAGACACATTTGTTCAAAAAAAGACATGCTCTAGGATGTTCATAGCAGCTTTATTCATAATAGCCCAAACTGAAAACAGTCTAAATGCCTACTCACAGAATGAATAAATTGCAGTATATTTGTATAATGTAATATTATACAACAGTATGAACGAACCACCTACAACATGCAACAATATAGATGAATTGAAAAGACATAATGTTGACTCAAAGAAGATAGACAACCGCCCGCCCCCCACATAATATATTATTTCACTTATTTGAAGCTCAAAAACAGCCAAAAAGAATCTATGGTGTCAGGATAATAGATGTCCTTTGGGATGGTGGTATAAGTTGCCAGAGAGGGCATGCATGCATGGGACTTCTGTAGTGGTGATTTTTCAATTCTTGATTTCTTGCTATTTTTTGTGAGTGTGTTCAGTGTGTAACAGCTGTACACATGATTTGTGAACTTTTCTGTATGTAAATTATACAATAAAAAGTTTACCAAAGAGCAAACTGAGGCACACTCACACTCATTAAAAAAAACTAGAATTATAAGGACTAACAATACCAAGTGCTGATAAGGATGTGGAGCAACGAAAAATTTCATTTACAGCTAGTGAAAATATCAATTAGTACAATCACATTGGAAAGCTGTTTGGCAATATCTATTAAAGCTGCATACACACATAACCTATGCCCCAATACCACCCGATTATATATATACCCAACAGAAATATGTACAAATGTGTACATGTGTTGTCATAAGACAGGTACAAGAATGTTCATGGCAATATTACTCAAACCAAAACAATCCAAATGTCCTTCATTGCTGTTGGAGCTGATTAAGATCAGTTACAGCCCAAAATTGCAGAGAAGTGAACCCCTGCTGTGGCATCCCTCTGTCAATGGGGAACAGGAGCCAGTGGATAAATATTCCAGCCTCCTGTTACCCCATCCTTCAGAAAACTCTGAGCATTATGTACCTAATCTCAGTAACACACCTTTATATTGGCTTTTTCTTCTTAACTGTCTCACTCTTCCACTTCCTCAGGAGTCATGTCTCCTGGAGTCATTCCCCACATAAACTACACCCAAGTGTTTCTCCCAGGGGAGCCCAAACTTCAACAGTACTATTCCATCTATGTATAGTTCACAAACAACACCTATCTATGGTGATAGAAGTCAAAATAGTGGTTACCTAGTGGGGTAATGGTTGGAGGGGGCATGAAGGTTGCTTCTGGGGTGCTGGTAATGTTCCATATCCTGATCAAGGTGGTGTTTAATTAAACAGGCATGTTCATTTTGTAAATCCTCATGAAGCTGTATGCTTAAAATGCATGCATTTTATATATGTATAGTTTAAAAAATTAAAGAATACAGGTGTTGGGTCAGAGAGCAACTCATTAAGGGTACAGTGGTCTTTGTAAGGGCAACTGGACTTACAGGTATTAAAAGAGGTTAATTTCAGTGAGCATATGCATCTTTCTTGGATAATGCACTCTCTCATATCCTTGGCAACCAGACATGGATTATTAGGGATTTACTGGAGGCACAGGGAAAGGATTGTGAAATATTACAATGAAAGCAGGGGCACTGAAATTCACCTGCAAGAATGCATCTCCTTGGGACAGGCCCAAGGCATTACAACATTCCTTCAGGTGTGTTGTACAGTCAGTTCTTCAACCTTGCTTGGCATTCAGGCTGTGTTTCCAATACTGCCCTACCCAGAGATAACCTTCCCCCACTTCACCTTTCCACTTCCCGTTTTCATTCATTGAGCCTATTTCTAAGTTTCAGACACAGTGAAACACTTGAGATATATTGGTGAACAGTAACAGATGTGGTTCCTGCTCTGAGTGCCACTCTTAATAAGAAAGCTGTATTAATTAAGAAATCATACACGTTGATGAGTGTGACTAATTTGTGCTACAAAGAGATTACTGGTTCTCTGAGAGCCTACTGGTCTACTTAAGAAAGGCAGGGGAGGATTCCTGGAGGAAGCAACACTTGAGTTGAACTCTAAGGATGAAAAGAAGTTAACTAGGGACCCAAATGGACAAAGGTGTGGGGAGTGACCATGGGGAGTAAGAGGCACAAAAGAAAATTTGGACAAGGTAGGTAAGGGAGCACATGGTAGAGAGGCTGGACAGATGGTCAAGGGAGGACCATTTATGCCTGTGTAGACTGTAAGAAGTTTTACCGTTATCGTAAGGCAAGTGAAGCCAGAAGGGCTTTTAAACCAAGAAGTGCCATGATTATAGGTGTGTTTTGAAAAGATCGCTATGGCTGTTGTGCGGAAGTGACTGGAAAAGGATCACAGTGGCTGTGGGTATACAGGAGGGTACTGCAGTAAACCAGAGGCAAGGTGATGGTAGCTTGGACTGGAATGATGGTAGGTGAAGGTGGAGAGAAAGGAAAACGGATTGAACAGACATTTATGAGGCACATGAGTTTTACCAGTAGCAATAAAATATGGCATTTATTTCTAAACAGCAAATAGAACCATGTGTTTACCTCAGCTGGATACAGGGATATGCATTTTGTTAAACTTGGTTATTTTTGTTTCACTAGCGTATTTCTTCTTAGGAAAAGTGGTATGTGATCATGTTGCAACTGAATTGTGCCTAGGAGATTCTGAAGCTGCTGTTATTCTGAAGCCAAGTACAACTATTCCTCAAGGGGAGGACTGAAGACTACCAAAGTTGCAAGAGGGCAGGAGTGGGGAAATGTGGTAATGAAACCACTGACATCCAACGGGCATTGCAAGGAAGGCAAGAAAAATGAGTGTATAAAGGGCAGGCAGGAGGCTGCCGTCTTGGGTGGGAAAAGTTAAAACAGGACTCCTCAGATACACCAAAGCTGAGACAAAGCCTCCCAAGGTCTGTAGAGATCTAAGGAAAATAAAACTTTGAGCCATTTGTGTGAAGACTGCAGACTCCTTCACAAAGTGAGGGACTGTGCTGGAGGGGTATTATTTTAAAAGGGAAGATGTGTATCCTTACACTTAGGTGAGTGCTTAAGAGGACAAGACAGGTTAAGCTTCAGAGAGGTAGGGAGATGGCAAGGCCCTGGGTATGTAGCCAGGTGGTTACTGGGTCCCACCAGGGGAATGAATCAGGATTGTTTGCCCAGGTGAGAGGGAATGAAAACACTGACAGCAAACACTGAAGCTATCTCCACAGGTGGTCAAATAACAGTGAGCAAGTGAGGATGCTTCTAGACTTCCCACAAGGGAGTAGATTCTAAGAGCTGCTCCTCCTTCCCAAGACACTGAGAATCTAGCTGGAAAAATGCTGAGGGTCAGTCCAGGATGAAGGACCTGCTAAGGACAGAGCAGACCACTGCAGTATTTCCAGCAATTAAGCAGACAACCTTCTGGCAACTACACCCCGGCAGCTTCCAGGACCCTGTGAATGACCTAGCTGCCACCATAGAACAGCTTCTGTGGAGTCCACGTAAAGTTCTGGGGAAAGGGCAGGTTTGACTGGATGAGGAAACTAACAAAATGTAGTATCATGGGTTCTGAGTAGGGAGAGGAATACTGTGAGAGAGGGTGGGCTGGCAGCTGGCTCTAGCTCATCTAGCAGACCACCTGGCTCCACTACAAGCCCTCTGGTAAATCCCTCCAGGAGGGCCAAGAGGGTCTGTCTTTAAGTGTCTCATCTCTCTCTAAAGCAAGTATCCTTTAGGGCAGGGACAAAATAGGCAAAAGGTTATCAGACTCCAAGACTTTATGATCCATAGGAAGATTTTTTAAGTCTGGATGGGAACTAGTAAAGCTGTTAACCAAGCTGGAAATGGGCACGGGGTTTCTGAGTCATTGAACTCGACAGGTAGGCTCAAACTTTTGCCGGGGGGGGGGGGGGGGGGCCCCTATTTCCCAAAATCACACCAGAAACTCATTATTGTGGCTTGTAAGTTTGCAGCGGTATCTCAACCTGTGTCACTGAACACCATTTCACATTAATAAATCTTTTGGGGTAAAGATCAAGCCTTTTTTTAAGGACACTCTTGCAACGACACTGCCAGGTGCTTCTAATGGACCTTGCAGGCATAAAGATACAGGGTCAAAGTTGTATAATCAGAGTGTTATCCTGAAGAAAATAATTTTTACAAGATATTTGTAAAGTTTGTTGCTTGAGATAGAATAGTTTAAAATAGTGCCTCTGGGTTACCCAAGAAGAGCTAAGGAAAACGGGTGAGAGAGACTATATTCTTAGCCAGGTGTTTTTCAATAAGATGTGTTGTAATTGTTAGGTCTATGAATCCCTCATAGTATTCAGTGTACAGAATCGAGAGAAAAATTGTAAGGATATTTTTCTTCTTTTGTTAAATTTAAGAAAGAGTGCTGGGATCCTAAAGTCTGTTATCCTGGTTTGGTAACAGTTGTCAGTTTTTGGGATACAGGATGTAAGCTCAAAGATACCATTTCCTCTCCTAAGGTCCAAAATCCTTGGTCAAGTCAGATCACAGGTCGAAATGTTGGCGCTAACATAATTATGGGGCATTCAACAAGGCACTTAATCCGAAACTCTGAAACACAGAATTACTTCCATATGTATATATATATGTATATGGAATATAATCCTATATATATTGGATTATATAATCTAATCTAATGGGATTGTGTGAAAATCACTAAGACTGTGTTAAATGCTTGCCCGGCATCATGCTTGGATGGATGGATGCCTTGGGCCACCCTGACAAGATTATATCTTGCGAGAAGCATTGCTAAATGAAGTTGGCAGACTAAACTTGTAGCTGTGGATGTCATACTCTTGAATTACTGTAGGGCTTAGGGCCTAGAAATATCTTCAATGAACTCAGGGCATGAAACAACTTGGAAAGTCACATTTGTTCACCAAGTCATCTGTACTTGTTTGAAAACTGCTCAGTATTCTCTAGCACTACACTATCCAATAAACTGGCCACATGCTACCTGTGGCTATTTAAATTAAAAATGAATAAAATTTGGGGCGCCTGGGTGGCTCAGTCAGTTGAGCATCCGACTCTGACTTCAGCTCAGGTCATGGTCTCAGGGTTGTGGGATCAAGCCCCTTAAGATTCTTGCTTTCTCTCCCTCTGCCCATACCCTTCATTGTGCTAATAAAAAAGTAAAAATTAGAATCCAATTAGTCACACTACCTACATTTCAAGGGTGGCAGCCACAGGGCTAGCATATTGGTCAATGCATTATGAAATAATTCCATTACAGAAAGTTCTACTGGACAGTGCAATAGTTTTAAGAATGGTGGATGGATAAAATTGGGCTTACTTTAACATGTGTCTCTCTTCCGGCCCTAGCTTTTCTCAACTTATAACCCTACCCAGATACCTCCCCCTCCTTCAGTGATTTCTATACTTTGGCCATAGATTTCAATGCAGGTACACTCTCACCCTTTCACCTGACACTTTCATTTTTTAAAATGCGTTGCCACCATACTTTCTTACTGTAAGCACTTCTCTTAATCCACTTAAGTCCCACCAGAAGAGATTTAATTGGTCTGGAATGCACACCTGGGTGTCAGGATTTTAAAAGCTCCCTTGGTAATTTTAATGCACAACCAAAGTTGAGATCCACTCAACTAATAATTATTTTAAAACTGTTTGTGAAGAGGCCAGCCTGCAGGAGTCATTTTGCACAATCAAATCTTGGGCTTCTATTATGTAACTGCTTTGCCTTTTTGCACTCCATTATACTGTCCCTTCTTTCTATTGTAGTTCTGACTTAAGTGCGGGGTGGGGGAGGCTGACTAGCTCTCAACAGCTCTGACTAGCTTTAAACAGGTTTTGCTTTTCCAAATTGGGATTTTAAGCTTTTGGAGTAACTTGAAAGTTACTTATAAACCATATATTGTTTTGAGGCCTTCTTTATTAGGACTAATTTGATTAAAATTCAAATAGGTATTTCCCAACACTCCTACTTTAGTCTCCCCTCTAAATATTTGGAATTGTCATCCCAGTCACATATATATCTAAAATCTAGCCTTTTCTGTACAGAAAAGCTGGGCAGATTTTCACTTTATCCTAAGGTCTTTCCAAACACTAAAAATTCTCCAACATAATGCCCCATTTGTCAAACACAGTGTAAATGATACCTGTTCTCTAGGAGATTCAGCATTGATAAGGCAAATGAAGTTCCTTATAGTTACTTACCAGCCCATACTCTGCACATTATATGTAGCTCCTTTACTGGTCGCTCTCATTTTATGTCTTATCTGTGTGTCTACTATTGTTAACTGGCTTCAACTCATCACAGTGTCTTTTTTCCTTAAATCTATCTAGAACTCCACTGAATTGCAATTTTTGGTGTGATCTGAACCAGGGTCCAGAAACTCAAACCCCATTTGACACTGGTGCAGCTGAATTTTCCTCACATTCAATAAAAAGGTCAACGGATATGGATAAATCCTTCATTCTCCTAGGCCACACAATGATGAGGCTTTCTAGTTTTCCTAAACATAATATTCATTCGTTCATCATTAGTCAGTCAATGCTATCACAGGTCAGCTACATGTGCTCAGAACTAAGTATAGCTTTCAATTGATCTCATTAAATACATAGCTATTTCCTATTTCCCAACTACTTCCATAACATACCTCATCTAGGTTGTCTAAAACCATGTCTCGTCAGTTCTGTTTCTTTACTTTGCATATCATATCCATGGGCTTTGCTTCTCCTAGCTACTTATTTTTTTGAATAAATCTACTGCTAGAAGTCATCCAGTAGACTCCTTTTTGCGACCTTCTGGTTACTGTATGGCTGGAATGATGCCTATTTTTCTATTCCTTCCATTACATTTTTACTATTCATTTGACTTGTTTATTCCCTGGTTCCAATTTACCATAATTCTGTTGTTCTTGTTTACATTTTCCTATTTTGTTATGCCTAGTTCCCTCTGTAAAACAGAGGCTTTAAAACAAGTACTGAATAGTACTAATAATCCTTGCAGTTTTCAGGTGAAACTTGAAACTACCTTAGCCAGTCAACTCCAAAGAAGTTTCTCCATTAAAAATTGGGTATCAGGTTATGTTTCAAAGCCTAGGGGGCTCAGTTAAGCATCTAACTCTTGATTTTAGTCATGAGATAGAGCCCCACATTGGGGTCCAGACTGGGTGTGGAGCCTGCTTGCGATCCTCTCTCACCCTCTTCCTTCCCCTGCTTGTTCTCTCTAAAAAAAATTAAAACTCTTAAAAAAAAAAAAAGTTTCAAAGATTTCATTTTAAGTCATCTACCTTCTTAATCCATTCCTGGCTGGCAACCATTCTTAAAAGCTTCCAAGCTATTTTTTCTTTTATTTCTTGGCATATTGGGGGAAAAAAGGAAAACATTATTCTGAATTTTATACCCAACAAATACATCACCATATTTTACGGTTTTAAATCTTACTTCTACTGAATAGCTTAAGGTCCTGGAATTTGAGATTGTCGTTACCCAGAATTCCCTCTAAACAACAATTAGCTGAGTCTGAAACTCAAGCTTTTCATCCTTACCTGCACTGCTAACCAAGCCCACCACTTGCTCTGCCTAGATTTCTATTAAAACTACTCCAATCTCTTTCCTGGGGCCCAAAGTTAAGTAAGGTAACAGTGACTATAAACCTTCATTAGATCGGTGGTAAGACGATGGCCTCTTTTTTTAAAAAACAAGTTTGTAATCTATCCATTTCATCAGATTACAAGATATAGAACTATATGCTATTTCAATCATGTTTCCTTTACTTTCGTACAGTTTTGGCCTTGGAGCCTGAATTTCAAAGTATTAAAAGAGTACACCTATGACTATAGAATTCTACAGTATTGTTCTAAGAGGATCTTCAAGTATGAAATGATTCTTCCCCATCAAGATAAACTAGAGGTCTCTTGGCATTGTATCAATAACCCTATGTGTATATGTTTTCTAATAGCATATGATCATTTCTCTAAGCTTTCTGCAGTTTCTTTCAATATTTGGTTTCATACGAAATTATAAAAGTAGGTATTTTTAGGCCTGGCCTGACTAGTCTATTATTTTTTAAGTACTGATGGCTAACATTATAACCTTAAACAGGTTTTATTAACATCTTAGAACCGTGTCCCTTTCTTCTAAGCATCCAATTTATTTTCTTGTTGGGAGTTATGTGCCGAAAGGGAGTTTGTGTAACATGAAATCATGTCAGATCAGAAACAGGGTGGGTAAAAAGCTACTTTCGTACTGTGGACATGAGGTCCAGAGGCAGTCCACAGTTCAGCTCTTCCTTCTTTTCTGCTTTGTCACCTGTTACATAAAACGATTTATGGAATTCTAATAAATAGGACAGGACTTCTGGTAGGCTGGATACAAATGCCTTGTTGCAACAACTTTTCTGGGGAATCCAAGGTTTGTGTGAATGATAGTAGTCTAAACTAACAATGTTTTTGTCCTGTTCGGCTGGAAACTGAAGTATAAAACATAAATAAACTGGACCTTTCAGGATTAGGCAAACATCACAAATCTAGAAGCTGTTTAATAAATCTGTCCTTAGAAGTTTGGGTGCTAATTAGTATCGTGACTAAAAATCACAACAATTTAATCATATTGGCAAAGGCGCAAAAATTACTTACAGGGATTAAACCAATTTAAAGTAAAATACATGTTCTCAGTAACCTTGCAAGGTTATTATATACTATAGAAGAGAAGTAAAGAAAGAGCTTTCCTATTTTTAGTAACAGTGAGGCACAGACTCAATCCAGGAAGCAACTGGGACTATATCAATTAAAAGGATAAAATGGGAGAAAAAAGAAACTTCGTTCTCCAGTTGTTTCAATTTTCCAAAAATCTTGACATGTCTGAGCCTCATGTATTTAAGGAGAAAACAATTTAGCACACAACAAAAACCTCAAAAAGGGTGCCAACTGGACCACAAAACATTGATGAAAAGGCTTAATTAATGTAGTTCCCAAACCTTTTCATTTGGAAAGAAGAGCCATTCTGCAAAAGAATTTAAGTAACTTGTCTCCTTAACACAATACCCACCCCAATGATACATCGTTTGAGTAGTGTATGTTGGTATGCATAATGACTATGACTCAAAGAAAAATATACTTAGTACATTTTAAGGGTTTTGTGGAAGCCGCTGTGAAACAAAGAATTGGAAGTAAACAATTATCAACTACAAAAATAAAAAACCAGGTTTTTTTTTTCTCCAAATTCCTGGTTTAATAAGGACTTGTTTATTTTGAGAAAAAAAGGGTCCCAAACATCAGGCTGTTCACAAAAATAACCCACAGTATCAACTTTAGAAAACAAATCTTAAGACTATTACACTAATTTTTCTAGAGGATGCATTTGACATGCCAACTCTCATTCACAAAAATACATTGTTACATTTGTGTTGAACATCCCCACATAAGCACTCTTATGTGGGGTATAACACACATACCTCTAACTCAAAGCTGCTCTCAGGTGCTACTCAACTAAAGCGATTGCCTTTGCAGTTAGGGAAGCACAACTACTGAGCTCATGTATGAATGGAAATAACTGCACTCCCTGCATAACAAGAGATTATTTTGGAGACAGTTGATAAAAACCACACATCCTTTTTATTGTTAAGTCATAAAGAGGTATCAAAATTAAAAGCAAAAATTACAGGGTAAGACTTAACATAACTACTAGGAGCGTCAAAGGAAGTGAAAATGGGACTAGGCGCAGGGCAATATGAATTAATGAACATGGGAAGGACAAGGATGGGGAGAACAGTGAGCATGTGCTGAAGATACTAGGGGAGAGGATCTGGTGAAAATTTTGATCTTAGACAAGCGCCTAGGTAAAGAAATAATGGGACAAGATTTCTAAACCCCACTATGTGCTTAAGAGTCATCCTCGCCATTGGCGCTGTCTCTGTCATCCTCTCCTTCCTCAGCCTCTTTTTCATCATCCTTGATCAACTCCAGCTGTGAGAAACAGACACAAATAGGATGGAGTTAGAGGCACTCCATGTGTCCCTGATCCCCCCTCCACCACCTCTTTCTTTCCTTTCCCGTGGTTTTCACCTGGTCATCCCCCCGATCTTCATTATCATCATCATCCAGTAGGTCCCCCTCCTCAGCAGAGTCATCTGCACCCCCCTCAGACTCCATCTTCACATTAGTCTCATCTTTCTTCAGGGAGCTGCTGCTCTGCTCCTCTTCTGACTTATCATTCTTCATCTCTACTGGGGATGAGAAGGACAAGTCTGTCTAGGGGCAAGTAATGTCCACAGGATGTAGACAATCCCCACTAATGATCACAGAACTGCAGCACAAACCTAAATCCTCCCACACGAATGCCCTTCCCAATTCAAACTCCCCAAGTTTCATATTCAATTGCTTTATATCCCACTACTCCAACATATACCTTCAACTATCTTAGGTGGCTAACCCAACTTTATACCCAACAAGCAGGAAAACCATTTACCTCCTTGTTTGCTCTGTTCTTTCTCAATTTTTTCCAGGCTTTCCAGTAGAGAATCCACTTTTTGCTTTATCTGGGTCAACTCCTTCTTAATGGTCTGAAGGTCATCGCCTTTCACTTTAATACAAACAAAACTCTAGATTAGAATCAACTATACCAGAAAGCTACCTGTTGCCAAACTCATCCCCAGCTAAACCATATGGCCGTAGCCACCAGAAGATCACTGGGGAGAAATGGAGCCAGGACCATATTCTCCCGGTAATGTGGGGACCCTCGGTTTTATAGCTGGTAGCTAAAAACTACATCTAATGTGCCTGCTCACTTAGCAGTAGAATCTTACTTTTGTAGGCCCGCTAAAGACCTCAATTATATTTGAAAGCATTTTTGTACTGTTTTTACTGACCTACACATTTCATAAATTTATAAATGCTTAGTTAGCTCCCTAAAGTCTAGCAACTTTTTTCAAATTACCAAGGCCTTATAATTTATGTAACTTATAGAAGGCAGTCTAAATTGGCCCCTGAATCAATGCCTTCTCCTCTTCCACTGTTTTGATAATGTGGAGCTATTTGTATAAAAATTGACTATTGGCTGCACTAATTTCCCTATTTCAACACAAGAAAATAGCAGAATCACCAAACTGCAGTAATACATACACTTTCCAGACTTGGACGAAGATCCTCGCTGTCCACTCTTAGAATTAAAGCCACTTTTGCCTCTTCGTGAGGTGTTTCCTGATACACGCTGGCGTTTTGAGGGAACTACAGCCCGAGCAATAGGAGGAGGAGGAGGAACGCGTGCCGGGTAACTATACATCCTATTGGATAAAAAGAAAACAGAATTCCTTCACAACTAAAATTAAGTCAGCAAGACCCAACAGTAAGAATAATATTGTCTATTTGTTTCTTTTGGCTAATTTCATTCAAAAGTCCACTTCAAACCTTTCTTCTTTGCTGCTTTGAATACTGCAGCTACTCCAAGAAGATGCATACCCAAGGATAGTTGGTTGATCTTAAGGGATGGACATAAAAACCTCCTTTGTACTAGGGCAGTATCAATAAAGCACTGCTTTTTATAATGAATAGTCTATATTGATCTCTTTTTATACGTGTTACAATACATAGTAACACAACACATAATATATAACTCAAAAAACAAACATAAAAACAATCCCAAATAAAGTTCTCACAAGAAGGGATTGCATTTACTGGTGTCTGCCAACAGTGTTATATTTACTGTTAGCTAAATCCCTGATTTTTATTATCCACAGAATTATACAGATAAATCATTACTGCTAACTAGTTTGTGATAATAGAATGAACCACACAAAACTGCCAAGATTAACCAGCTTAGGACTATAAAAACAAAGAGCCATTCAAATGTGTTTGTTGTGTATAAAAAGCCATGATCAATTCTAACAACATTTATTTTTTTTTTTTAATTTTTTTTTCAACGTTTTATTTATTTTTGGGACAGAGAGAGACAGAGCATGAACGGGGGAGGGGCAGAGAGAGAGGGAGACACAGAATCAGAAACAGGCTCCAGGCTCTGAGCCATCAGCCCAGAGCCCGACGCGGGGCTCGAACTCACGGACCGCGAGATCGTGACCTGGTTGAAGTCGGACGCTTAACCGACTGCGCCACCCAGGCGCCCCTCTAACAACATTTAAACATAAGATATACTCATAGTTACAACAAGATGGAGAATATTGTCTGTCTTATTTGCTATTCACTAGTGCCTAAATCCAATGCCCAGCATGCATTCAGCTCTCAAATACAGACACTGGTTGCTCAGTTGGTTCTTCCATTGGGGAAGTATGGCTCTACAATTTGTAAAGAGAAAATTCAAAGCCCAACAAAAAGCTTCTTCCATGGGTATCAGTTTTAGAAAATGTCCACATTCCATGTCATTTTTACAAAATACCGTGGCAGCATAAGAAGGTAAGACATAGCAGTAGGAAAAAAATCTTACAATTCTAGTTCTGCACCTTTTTAGTAACTAACTTAATTTCAAGGCCCAGTTTTCTACGAAAACTACCCATACCAAGTGCTGCTCTGCCTAACTTCCAAAGTTTTAAGGAGCAAATGTGATGTATTAAAATTATGTAATTCATATATGTGGACTCTCCCTGTAATATACTTCATTAGTGGCTAATCTCTGAATCTAAGGTTTCAATCCTCCTGGTAGTGAAAACAGTGATTTTATATGGTCTTTCAGAGAATTTTCTTCTCCTCAACCCAATTTAATATAAAATGTTTCCATTATACTTTAACATAGTAGTATTTTAGTTTTTCCTAGGAGTAGCTATCACAGGAACATTTTCCTAAATTAAGAAAGAGCACATGTACATTGCCAAACAAGTGAGGGCACAACTAAATTTTCACTTAAGCAGTTTTCAGTCAAGACCACCCTTGAAACACAGCAGTTATTGATTAATTTCCTAAGTGAAAAATGATGTTAAGAGTTCCTGAAGTGCTCATAATTCTTGTTTTTAAGCTCTATTAAAAACAATTTTTATTCGAGAGAGAACGTGAGTGTGAAAGAAGACGAGTGGGAGAGAGAATCTTAAGCAGGTTCCACACTTAGTGCAGAGCCCAGTGCAGGGCTCAATCCCAAAACCCTGAGATCATGACCTGAGCTGAAACCAAGAGTGGGATGCTCAATTGACTGAGCCACTCAGGCACCCCTTAAAAGGATCACTTTTATGTTTGAGCTCCAGGAAATAAGAAAATGTATGATTTAGAAGGTAGGGAGGTATTGGTGCTTCTACAGAGGTTGTTGCTCAGTAGACAATTTTGTTAATGAGGAAGAAGATACTTTAAAAGCAGTTTCAGTCAATGATGGTGAGTTAATCCATTATCTTTGGGCATGGAACAACTCATGGCCCAATCCTGTTGGATTCAGAGATCTAACCTACCCCTCCTAACCAACCCACTCACTGTCATTGGCACAAGTCTCCAAACCAAAGACCTTGCCAGTTCACATTCCTTATATTTCACCGCACTGGAAATATACAATTTCACGCAATGCAGGTAAATCGATAATGAAAATAAGGCAAGAAATGCAGTTTTCAAGTCAAATGCTCCAATTTTCAGAACAAAAGTGTATTTTGGAAGATAAACTGTTAGTGCTGAATGGCTTTTAGTGCCATGGAACTTAACTGCTACTCAAACAAAAATGAACTCTTGAAAAACTCTAAGGAAGAAGTAAGTTTAAGTAGACCTTCCTTGTAAAATCTCAAAGTGTATGACTGAAAACATGAGAAGAAAACCATACCTACTATGATAACCCTCAAGGTCAAAGGGATAGGAAATACAAAGCTGAGTATGACACCTTCAAAAACCAGCTACAAATTTAAGTAACCATTTTCCCCACAAGAAAACCTTATTAAGATGAACATCATGCGCTGATCCCCTACTGATAATTGATAAAGCCCAAGTCCTTAAAAAGCCTTCATACAAGTTTCACTATTACCAAAGGAAAAAGCACTAGAAACCCTAAACGGGTTAGGACTGCCCCATAAACCAGCAATCTGGACATTAAGTGTCAGTATAAAATCTAGCCAGAATAAAAAGGTAATTAAAATACCGGAAAAAACAACAACAACAAAAAAAACCTAAATCACTTCTGATCACACATGAGCCAGCTAATTATCTGAACAGATAAGACAAAGGAACTCTGTCCTAATCTCTAAGCAAAACATACGCCTAACAAATCATTTATTAAAAATAAAAGTTTAGGGATGCCTGGGTGGCTCAGTTAGCTAAGTGTCTTGACTCTTGATTTGGGCACAGGTCATAATCTCCGTTCATGAGTTCAAGCCCTGGATTGGGCTCTAGGCTGGGATTCTCTCTCTTCCCCCTTCCCTACTCTCTCAAAAATAAATAAATAAACTTTAGAAGTTTACAGAGGCGCCTGGGTGGCTCAGTTGGTTAAGTGTGAGACTTTTGGTTTTGGCTCAGGTCATGGCCCCAGGTCCAGCCAGCTCTGTGCTGGCAGCATGGAGTCTGTTTGGGATTCTCTCTCTCTGCCCCTCTCCTGCTCGCTCTTGCTCTTTCAAAATAAATAAACTTTAAAGAAATAAAATAAAAATAAAAGTTTATAGAGGCGCCTGGCTGGCTTAGTCTAGCGTGTGACTCTTGATTTTGGGGTTAAGTTCAAGCCCATGTTGGATGTAGAGATTACTTAAAAATAAAAATCTTAAATAAATGAAGTTTAGAGAGTCAAGCTTATTAAATGCTTAGATGTAAAAGTGATCTTTGGGTCTCAAAAACCCTGATTAATAGTATTAAATTTCAATCACTACCAAAGCAGAAACAACTAGAATATATTAGTAAATATCTATATTCTCCTGAATTTATTTGTTTAATGTACCATACCTGCCTTCAGGTCTTAAAAATTTAGATAGATTAAAAATGATGGTTTAGGTTAATATTAATTATCAAATTATCAATTCTGGAAATAACTGCCAGATATCTTAGGCCCACAAATATGTTAAAAAAGTCATTCAAGTGTTAGGTATTTTCTTCTGCTTCATTATGATCTATAATGGGGTTTCAAGATGGTGTTTCTTCCTGCTTACCTTCGATTTTCCTAGGATTGATTTTATAGGCTACCATGTTGTTTGGGCTTTGGAATGTGTAAGCATCTCTGAAACTGCTAAAATTCTACAAATGTACCTATTCCCAATAAGGTTAAAAATCACTGAGGCAGAAACGAGAGGAATCTTCCATTCTACTTAAGCAAATCAGGACCAAATCTAAAATGACTGCTCATTTCTAAGAAATGTGCTCTAATTCACTAAAAAAAACTTTTTTTTAGGTAATCTACACCACACATGGAGCTCAAAATCATGAGCCCAAGAGTCATAACGCTCCACTGAATGAGCTAGCTAGACACCTCAAAACGTACTTCAATTTAGAGAAATACAGGGGAAATTATGTACAATCCATGTTATACAAAAGGCATGATCTTAAGAAAGTGACAGGAACAAAATCCTGATGAATAAATAGAAGTAATCTATTGGATAGATCTAGATGAAACCATGGAAATCAATGTGACACAATAGCAAATATTATGTATAGAGTTTAAGAGCCAAAAGAGATTTTTTTCCATCCTAGTTCCAGTAATTACTAGTTGATGACAGATACCTCAAACTCTGTACCCACAATGACTCTACACAGAAACTAGCACACTAACAATTCACTTAGTTTTTTTTAAACTAAAGCCCTAAGTGAAGACCTATTAACTGTCCTGAGTTTGATTCTTGTCAGTGTACTCTCTTATGACAATCTACAACTTTAACTACAGGTTTCCCAACGATTTATCCAGGGTAAACCTTCAGAATACACACCTTACATTACATTCTGCATGGTTTTGTACAAAAGGACTTTACAAATTTTACTTTATCTTTGGATGGTGTAGACTGAAGCTAAGCGTTGCACTACACAAGACGACTGATACTAATGAATACCAGAATCTTAAAAACTATTCAAGAACCAAAGCCTTCAGCAATTGGTATCTTTGAGAATTTGAAAAGAATATTTCTGTCTCACTTTTTTTCTTAAAAATTTTTAAATGTTTTACTTTGAGAGCACCCAAGCAAGCAGGGGAGGGTCAGATAGGGAAACACAGAATCTGAAGCAGGTTCCAAGATGTCAGCAGAGACCTACCCAGGGCTCAAACTCATGAACCATAAGATCATGACCTGAGCGTAAGTTAGACACTTAACCAACTAAGCCATCCAGGCACCTCTGTTTCCCCACTTTTTATAAAAGCTTCTATGGGGGTGCCTGGGTGGCTCAGTTGGTTGAGCATTCGACTTCAGCTCAGGTCATGATCTCACGGTCCGTTGAGTTTGAGCCCCGCGTCGGGCTCTGGGCTGATGGCTCAGAGACTGGAGCCTGCTTCCGATTCTGTGTCTCCCTCTCTCTGCCCCTCCCCGGTTCATGCTCTGTCTCTGTCTCAAAAATAAACGTTAAAAAAAAAAAAAAAATTAAAAAAAAAAAAGAGCTTCTATGAAAACATATTTGAATGATTTAGGTAACTATTTTCCATTATCTTTAAGACTACCAAAACTTTTTCACTAGACTACAGACAGTGCAACCCCTCAGACTTTTAAAATCATGTTATTAAAAAAAATAATAAAATCATGTTATTCATTTTTAGTGTGATAGAATTAACATAACCAAGTTACCTTAAATGCACAATTAAACACTGTAGCATAAAATTCATTTTAACATGTACACAAATAAATAAAAACCAAAATTTTTACTCAACATCCTAATGGCTAACACACACGTGAAAATATATTCAACATCACTCATCATCAGGGAAATACAAATCAAAACCACAATGAGGTACAAACTCACACCTGTCAGAATGGCTAAAATTAATTACACAGTAAACGAAAGATGTTGGTGAAGATGTGGAAAATGAGGAACCCTT
This sequence comes from Herpailurus yagouaroundi, assembly GCF_014898765.1. Taxonomy (NCBI): domain Eukaryota; kingdom Metazoa; phylum Chordata; class Mammalia; order Carnivora; family Felidae; genus Herpailurus; species Herpailurus yagouaroundi. The sequence continues at coordinate 1,115,877 of NW_024412396.1, forward strand.
TTACACTGCGGGTGGAAATGCAAACTGGTGCAGCCACTCTAGAAACCAGTAAGGACGTTCCTCAAAAAGTTAAAAATAGAACTACCTTAAAATTCAGCAATTGCACTAATACGTATTTTTCCAAAGAATGCAAAAATACAAAGGGGTACATGCACCCTGATGTTTATAGTAGCATTATCAACAATAGCCAAACTATGGAAAGAGCCCAAGTGTCCACTGACTGATGAATCAATAAAAATGTGGTACACATACACACTGGAATATTACTCAGCCATCAAAAAATCCTGGGGTGTGTTGGTGTGAGCACTCAGTCAGTTAAGTGTCTGACTTCTGATTTTGGCCCAGGTCATGATCTCACGAACCATGAGACTGAGCCCCGTGCTGGGCTCCACACTGACAGCGGGAAGCCTGCCTGGGATTCTTTCTCTTCCTCTCTCTACCCCTCATCCACGTGCGTTCTCTCTCAAAATAAACAAAAAAATGAAATCTTGCCATTTGCAATGACATGGACAGAGACCGTCAGAGAAAGAGAAATATATGATTTCACTCACGTGGAATTTAGGGAAAAAAGATGAACACGTGCAAAGGGGGAAAAAAAGAGGGAGGCAAACTTTATAACAATAGAGAACAAACTGAGAGCTAATGGAGGCAGAGTTTGGGGGGTAGGCTAAATGGGTGAGGAGTATCAAGGGTACTTGTTAGGAGCACTGGATGTTCTATGTAAGTAATGAATTACTAAATTCTACTCCTGAAACCAGTATTACACTGTGTTTAACCAACTAGAATTTAGGAAAAAAAACTTTTTTAAGTTCATCCTAATGTAATTTCAATAGTATATATTTATTTAAATCTCAAAGACTTATGAGTAGGCTACTGATAGGGCGCCTGGGTGGCTCAGCTGGTTAAGCACTGGACTTCAGCTTATGTCATGATCTCAACAGTTGGTGGGTTCGAGCCCCATGCTAACAGTGCGGAGCCTGCATGGGATTCTCTTTCTCTCTCCCTCTCTCTCAAGAATAAACAAACTTAAATAAATACATGAGTATGCCACTGACTTTGCTTTATGTAAGAAATGGGGGGGGGGGCTTAAAAATGTATCTGTAACGCGTTTAATTCAGATTTACATTAAAATGTAAATATGAAACTATGTCATACCAAAAACAGATCCCAAAAAACCTTTCATGTTGTAAGAATGCTTGCTTTTGTGCCTAAAAATAAATCAACTAGCTAAATTTTTATAACTTGTTTTATTTCTAAAGTAAGATAATTTTAAAATCATTTTTATGTGTATTTATTTTGAGAGAGAGAGAATGAAATCTCAAGCAGGCTCTTCTGCACTGTCAGTGTAGAGCCTAATGTGGGGCTTGAACTAACGAACTGTGAGAACATTACCTGAGCCAAAATCAAGAGTCAGATGCTTACCCAACTGAGCCACCCAGGAGGCCCAGTAAGAGACAATTTCTAAACCTTAGTAGCAAGTAGTTTTTCCACAAATATGCTGCCTTAGTGAGTCTTCTTCAGAGAAGGACTGAAGTGAATGCAACTGTTAAATTTGTTTCCCTAATACAATTTATGGTTAGAGTGCCAATTACCAATATAAATTTGCATGGTTGTACTTTGTATTCCTTAACTTTCTTCATGTTGCCTTTATCCAATGGCCCATTAAGGATACAGATTTGTGGGACAGTGGAAAAACAGCAAGCCCTACTCATATTAATGGTAAAGGGACTGAAGGACAAACCAGTATGCTGCACAGGATCATTTCATGTATAACGGCTGGGTGGCTCAGTGGGTGAAGCGTCCAACTATTGATTTGGACTCAGGTCATGATCTCATAGTCCTGGAATCAAGCCCCAAGGGACCAATCCCCAAACAGGTTCCCCACTGACAGTATCAGCCTGCTTGGGATTCTCTCTCCTCTCTATCCTTCCCCTGCTCACGCAGATATGTGCTCTCTCTCAAAATAAATAAGCGTTAAAAACTTAAAAAAAAAAAAAAACTATTTTGTAATTAAAGGAAAACAAAGATTACCTAACTACCTTTTTTTAAAAGAACACTACCCAAAGAACAATGATCAAGGTTGAGAACACCACATGCATTCCTGCTTACAATATAGACATATACATAGACAGCCCCTGTATACGTAGAACCAAAGTTGTCAATGAACAACTGGCTCTACAATCTTCTTTCACAAAGAATTGTTGGTTTAACACTTACGAGTATTTTTGCAAATTCAAAGATACATTTGATTAAAAATTGCTTGACTGATTTATTTGCAACTCTCAAAGAGAAGGAAAAAATTAATTGCACATACTCATTTCAGGATGCATCCAGTTTTATATATTAAAAAAAGTAAAAAGTTGCATCTTAAAATTACAGTGATTTGTCTTGACAAATTCATTTGGAAAGCTGTTAACACAAAACCAGAGGTTTCCAGGAAAGACAATTTGAAAATTCATCTCAAAACTTTCTAAATGAAAAATAATCCGAGCAATATGTAAGGTTGCTTTGATCAATCCTTTCAGAAACAGTACCGGATCCAAGACTATGTTAAGAAAAAAAATTTTAGGGGCGCCTGGGTGGCTCAGTCGGTTAAGCGGCCAACTTTGGCTCAGGTCATGATCTCCCACTCCGTGAGTTCGAGCCCCGCGTCGGGCTCTGTGCTGACAGCTCAGAGCCTGGAGCCTGTTTCAGATTCTGTGCCTCCTTCTCTCTCTGACCCTCCCCTGTTCATGCTCTGTCTGCCTCTGTCTCAAAAATAAACATTAAAAAAAAAAAAAAAAAAAGAAAAAATTTTAATCTGTCTTTGCTTCTGCTTAGGAAGCTTTATATCCAGGTGACCATCTTTAATTGACACAATTTCCGCCAAAATTATAACATTATTCTTTTGTCATAATGTTAACACATACACTTCCCCACATATCATTTTGGGTCTTTCCCAAAGATAATAAACTGTAGGTGTTGTCAAATTTTTTTTTAATAAAGCTGAAATTACAAAACAGTATTTATGACAAATATTGTTTATAAACTGTATGTTAAGAACATGTAAGACCACTCATTCCTATATTCTCAATTTACATCCAGGTCAAAGGGTACACTTCTTTTGCTTACAATGAAATTTCCTTTAAGGAGTTGTCTGAGAACAGACTTGTGGTTGCTAGGAATAGGGTGGAGAAACTGACTAGAAAAAGAGTTTCATGGTGAATTTGTGAGAAGCATGATCTACCTGTATCTTGATATCCTGGTAGATACTGTAACTTGAATATACTATGTTTGTTAAAATAATACACTGAAAGAGTAAAGTCTGCTATATATAAAAAGGTATCCTATTGAGGTCTTCAATTTCTTTCCATTCTCGAACTTCTTTGTAAAATTTCTGCCCCTACCATTACCCAAACCTACCCTTGTCAAGTCACCAATGATCCCCGCATTTCTCGATCTTCATATTACTCAACATTTGTAGTTCATCCTTCTACTCTTTTAATACATATTCACACAGCTGGGACACTTCATGCTTCTGGTTTTTGTCCAGCTTTTTAAAATTTTTTTTCTTTTTTTACATTTTATTTTTGATAGAGACAGAGCACAAATGGGGGAGAGGCAGAGAGAGACGGAGACACAGAATCCAAAGCAGGCTCCACGCGCCGAGCTGTCAGCACAGAGCCCAACGTGGGGCTCAAACCCACAAACCCCAAGATCATGACCTGAGCTGCAGTAGGACACTTAACCAACTGAGCCACCCAGATGCCCCAGCTTTTTTTTTTTTTTGAACGTTTATTTATTTTTGGGACAGAGAGAGACAGAGTATGAACGGGGGAGGGGCAGAGACAGAGGGAGACACAGAATCGGAAACAGGCTCCAGGCTCTGAGCCATCAGCCCAGAGCCCGACGCGGGGCTCGAACTCCCGGACCGCGAGATCGTGACCTGGCTGAAGTCGGACGCTTAACCGACTGCGCCACCCAGGCGCCCCATCCCCAGCTTTTTTTTATGGCATTTTTCAATCACTTGAACTCACTCCTCATCTCCCTAGTTTTTAATAGTTGCAGTGCTCTAATGATCTCTATTTTCTGTCTCTACTCACCCAGTATTGTGGTTTTGTGACCTACGAGCAGACAAGTACTATCTCTCCACATAAACAACTGCCTATATAACATCTCTCAATAATAAACATGTCTAATAAACATGTCAATGGCCAATCTGTGATAGTCACTCCTCAACCTAGTTTCCCCTATGTTCTTCTATCACTATTTCTGCAAATTCCAAGTCGCTAGTTGCGCAGGCCAAACTTTGGTGACATCTGATTCCTCTCTTAGCCTTCACAGTGATGTGTAAGTGAATTGGTCTTTATTAACTTCAAAATTCACCTACTACTTACCATTTCCAAGTCTACCTCCCAGGGTACTTTCCCAAATGATTGTTTATCTAGCTAATTCTATCAGCCACTTATTATCTACAATCAGACTAATCCTGTTACAATACAAATAAGATTCTCTCACTCCTCAGTTCAACTCTCCCCACTGTCTTCTCATCTCATTTCATAAAAGCTAAAGATGCCTTAACATGCTTTTATGTGTTCAACCTACCTTCTCTGAGACCATTTATTTTCCACTATAGTATCCCTGGTGAACACAACAATGCCTCTCCTAAACTAGCCTCTAGGAAAGATTTGTCACAAATCACACTATCAGCATGCAACAAATCAAACCTATCTTTATAGCTGGAAAGCCAAAAGCACTAATCTGCTTTTCCCCCAGCTGTATGAAAACTATTGGAAAAGCTAAATAATCTACCCCAAAATAAAAATCAGATCCTGTGCCTATAATGGGATGTGATGAGACTATCAGGTCATACCTGCTGTTAAGGAATTCACCCGCAAAAAAATTCCAGTAGTAACTTTCTCTTGCAATTATATGTTTTTTACAATATTAACCTATTTCCCTTCTTAAGCCCCAATCTCACAATAGTAACACATTTATTACTATAAAGTAATAAAGTCCTGGGAAAAAAGTTGATCTGCCTGAATAAGTCAAACTATATTTGGTGGACCTTTTCCTCTTATTCCTGGGATTACAGTCTTTAAGAGGAGATTAAATTATCATCTTATCCTATGTATCTTTCCCTGAAAGACTGATTTCCTGGATATTCCTTCAAATTCCTTGTAGCTTTACTTCAAAACTGCAGTCTGGGTTCTCTAACTTCCTGCCTGAAGAGCAATCCTCATTCATTACAATTCTCATATTGAAACACTGCTCAAAATTCATTTGTGGGGTACCAGAGTGACTCTTGATTTCAGCTCAGGTCATGATCTCACCATTTTTGAGATCAAGCCCTGTGTTGGGCTCTGCGCTGACAGCACAGGGACTGTTTGGGATACACCTCCCTCTCTTCCTGTCTCTCTCCTGCTCTCTCAAACTAAATAAACCTAAAGGTTCTTTGTATAAAATGGTAGTTAACACATCTCCTGTGATCACAAAGCAGAATCGTAAAACTATAAAAAACTAAAAACAGTAATAATATCAAAAATGTCAGTATTGGATGTTGTATCAAGACTTGTATCTTTAATATATGAAGCCTTACAACTCAGTAAGTAAACTCAATATAAAAATAAGCAAAAGATCTGAATACATTTTTCTAAAAATAGATATCCAATAAGCCCATGATTACTCACCATAATTTTTTATTTTTTATTTTTTTTTAGTAAACACTACATCTAATGTGAGGCATGGACTCACAACCCGAGATCAAGAGTCCTGTGCTCTTTCTTTTGACCAAGCCAGCCAGGTGCCCCTCAACGTCATTAGTTTGTAAGAAAATGCACATCAAAACCACAACGGGATAACATTATTCAAACTTGAACTACTATAGTTAAATAACAAGGACAGGTAATAAAGTAAGTGTTAGCAAGGATGTGAAGAAAAGTGCAACCTTTATACATGGCTGACAGGAATGCAAAATGGTACAGCTGCTTTGTAAAGATAGTATGGCAGGTTCCTCAAAAGGTTAAAAATGAAATACCATTACAGCCAGCAATTCTACTCTTAGTATGTACCCAAGACAGATGAAAACACATGTCTATGCAAAAATGTACATACAAATGTCCACAAAAACATTATTCAAAATGTAGAAACTTATCAAATTATTCAGCAACTGATGAATGGGTAAACCAAATGTGGTTATCACCCATAAAAATGGAATATAAAAAGGAATGATGTACTAACAAATGGTAAAATATAGATGAATTATGAACTATAAAGTATAAGAAACCAGCCATAAAAGACAAATATTATATGAATCTATTGATATAAAATGTGCAGAATAGGCAAATCTATAGATAGAAAATGGATTAGTAGTTGGCAGGCCTAGGGATAGAAGAATAGATATGACTGATAATAAGTAAGGTGTTTATTTTTGGGGTGATGCAATATTCTAAAATTAAATCATGATCGTGACTGCACAACTCTAAATATACTAAATTGAATTGTACACGTTAAAAAAAATTTTATAATGTTATATATTATACATCTGTCTCAATAAAGCTACATTTTTAAAAAAGAAAAAAAAAAAACCGATGTCAAGGAGCTTGACAAAGTCTACCTGGATTAAGAATATCATGAAGTAGAATCCTAAAACAGCAGTGGCTAATTTTGCATTAGAGGTCATAACCAGAACACTACTTAATTCAGAGCCATATAGCAGATTCTCTGACCAAGTCAAATGCTTCCCCTGCAAAAGAAATACCTCCCACCTAGTTATTAAGAGTCCAAGAAACAACAAACATAAACAACCCGAAATGAAAGCGAAGTGAAATAAAGAATATACTGTCAAAATTTTAAGTCAGTAATAGGTTTATGTTGAGAGTATACTTGTACTAATTGATGTCCTCAACTAAAATCTTCCTGGCAATGAGGTTTCCATGCAAAAGATAAAACCAACAGAAGGGCTCTTAGCAAATGCAAAATTTCACCTTATGCTTAAAATCACATCTACAGAGGTGTCCCTTAGCTTTTCCAAGTAGCTAAGAACCCTCTTATCTCTGAATCACAGGCCTTTCCAAGCAGATGGTCTAAATCAGTTCTTCAAAACCTAAAATATTTCAGGTGTTCTTCCTTCAGGTCTAGTGTTACTCAGGAATATCAGAAAAATGGAAAAAGGGAGGGAGGCAGGATGACAGCCCCACTAATCCCAAGAACATGGCGGGGGGGGGGGGTGGAAGTATCCTTTAATCTGTGGTATTTCTTTTTTTTAAATGTTGATTTATTTTTGAGAGAGACATAGACCCCAGCAGCAGAGGAGGTGCAGAGAGGGACAAAGGCACACAATCTGAAGCAGGTTCCAGGCTGAGCTGTCAGCACAGGGCCCAATCTGGGCTTGTACCCATAGACCAGGAGATAATGACTTGAGCCAAGTTGCCGCTTAACCTACTGAGCCATTTGGGTGCTCCTGTAGTCAGTATTTCTTTAACTTACTAACCAAAACCTAAAACTGGGTGCTTAGAACAAATAAGGGGTAAATATTGTTTAATATGATTGTTAGCCGCTTTCACCTGTCTTGCATTTCAAAGGAAACTCCCCTAACAACTGTACTTCACCTCAACTGCTGTTCTACAGTCTACCAGGATACGTTCCTAAAAAAGAGCTCTAACATAAATATTAACAGTAAAATTGTTCCCCAAAATTCAAACAACTCAAACCCTCCAACATCCCTTTCATGTAACCTTTAATGGTATAACTGTAGTCATAAAAGATCTCTGCTATACATCATTTTTTCTCCCTACAAAACATTTAACTTTAAACTCAATAAATTATACCAAGACCAGGCTACCCCAGAAATTCCTGTACCTCCTTCTCCATTCCAACATTTACAATGTTAACTACTTAATACATCTTTTTTTTCCCTCCACTTTCTCTTTTCTATCCATGAAGCAGTTTCTAAGACCTCTCTACCTGCAGGACACAACTCCCTAATAGACCATAAAAGGCTTTTACAACAACCACTCTTTGCAATTATACCAGGCTGTTTCTCCAAATATAACCAGGGATATTTACCACTGTACCTTTACTCTATCTGCCTCAAAACCTTTGATACTTAGTATCAAAGATAAGTTCAAAAATAGCACTTTGTGAAACTACCTGGGGATCTTTAAATGTGAAGAGAGCGCAGAGCTCCACAACGGGAAAACACAACTCGTCTTTCTATGACACAATCCTGTACAAATGCAGGACACATAGCAGCCAATATTAATTCCACATCACTGTCTTCACTGTATAATATTGTGCTTCCTACAATAGCTTCTTCATTGGATAACATACTGCTTGTCATCCATGTGTTGTATTTGATGTGAGTTGATGTACTCCATTCCTCTTTCTATTCATGGTGCGAGGGCATATTTACTTAATATATTTAGATATGAAGCAGTATTAGCACTCTGAAAAAGCTCTCATGTAAGAACTTTTACAGTCCAGTCACTTATACACTATTTACATTATTATTCATGGCCCATACGTAATGTGTGATAAGTTACTTATTACCATATCTTTTGCTACTAGGTTTATTGTGTCTTCACTTTTATACTGTAGCCTACTGTCAAACCTAATAAACCCTTATTGCTTTCTGTGCTCCCAAGTTTCTATAGAAGAAATGACTGAGAAAGAATTACTTGGCTGTCCATAATGGAGTATTTTTTTTTCCAATTTATATTAACATATGATTCACATACCACAGAAAAAACACCCTCCACACACAAACTTCTGCAATCATTACCACTATGTAATTCCAGAATAATTTCATCAGGGATCTTGTAAGGGAAAGAAAAGTGGGACTACAACTGACAAAAATCTAAAGAATTCCAGAATTTTTCAAAAAATGGATACGGTTTTATACTTAAGAAAACACTAAATCTTTGTGACACAAATGTAAACCTTAAAATTAAAAATAAATTTTAAGAAACTAAAAAACAGGGCATCTGGCTGGCTCAGTCGGAAGAGCATGCAACTCTTGATCCTAGAGTTGTGAGTTCGAGCCCCATGTTGGGTGTAGAGATTATGTAAATAAATAAAACTTAAAGAATTTGAAAAATCACTTCTAAGTATTTCAAAGCAACTGCTCACATAAGGAGTCCTTTAGCAACAATTTTCCTAGAAGCAACATGATTCTCAACAGGACACAACAAAAACTGGATCTCTGCTAGAATCTTACAGGTTCTCAGGATTAAAAAAACTTTTTTTTTAAATGTTGATTTTTTTTTGAGAGACAAAATACAACAGGGGGAGGGGCAGAGAGGGAGGGAGAGAGACACAGAATCCGAAGCAGGGTCCAGGCTCCGAGTGGGGCTTGAACTCATAGACTGTGTGATCATGACCTGAAGTCAGAAGCTTACCCAACTGAGTCACCCAGGCACCCCCAGGTTTTCAGGCTTTCAAAATCAACCAACAGTATGTTCTGCACACAGGCAAGACTTATGTAATTCCCTTTGTTTTATACATAGAAGCCCACGAACAGTCATCCTAAAACAAAAAGCTACTTTTGGGCTTCTATCCTACCAGAAAAATGTGTTGGTTAATGAATATCTAGGTAATTCTAAACTATGTATAATAGAGTTTACAGCATACATGAAATAGTTGACAGTGTCTGTCAAACATTAATACATCTATCTAAAATGGTAGTTCCACATATATCAGTAATTTTATGTTAAAAATTCATCCCCAAACTTCCAAAGCCTATAAAATTAGGAATGGTCTTAAGAACAAAAGACAGACCAAATATTCAGACCTACCTAATGAAAGAGGTAACTTTTGGGAAAAAAACTACTACTACTACTAATAATAATAATTTCATCTTAATGATGAAAAATCTGGGGGTGCCTGAGTGGCTCACTTCAGTAAACCATCCAACTCTTGATTTCCCCGACTTGTGCTCTCTCTCTCTCAAAAAAAAAAAAAAAAAAAAAAAAAAAAGATGCAAAATCTGATAACTGTAAAAATGCTAAAATATTAACAAAACACATGTAGTTAACGTTGGAAGAACAGCAGCATTCCTGTTATGCCAACAGCAAAAAATGTACTAAGAATTCATTCACACTACAGTAAGCTTTAATGATCACAGGTAGGGGTGCCTGGGTGGCTCAGTCGGTTCAGCGTCCGACTTCAGCTCAGGGCATGATCTCGCAGTCCGTGAGTTCAAGCCCCACGTCGGGCTCTGTGCTGACAGCTCAGTGCCTGAAGCCTGTGTCTCCCACTCTCTCTGCCCCTCCCCCATTGGTGCTTTCTCTCTCAAAAATAAATGTTAAAAAAAAAAATGATCACAGGTAACAGTTTTGCATTTTTCCACCCACACCCTGAATTAAAATCAGTAATATTACTGCAGTGCAGGTGGCAGCATTAAGGCTATAGAATTTGATCCTATACTAAATACTAAAATATAAGTAACTTGGTTTAAGTTTTAAAGTTTGATTGCCCTCCAGTTTTAAAGATAAAGAGTATTTTACAATCCTTGGGTCTTGATCACACATCCCCAAACAAAATACAACACAGGTAGGAGAGGGCTCTCAAAACAAAACAATAAAAACCAAAGTGACTCTAATTCTAACAAAAGTGTTAATTATCTATTTCCTGATATCTAAAGTGTTTCTTCTTATAAAACACCCTATGCCTCCTGTATTCTTAAAATTTCTGCCAAATCAGGTTAATGATTAAAGTGCACAATACCTCTATGAAGTATTCCGGGCTCCTTCCCCACTACTCCCAACATACTCCCTCATGTGGGGGGGGGGGGGGTGAGAAAGAAAAAGAAGATAGAACCTGAAATCTGATCAAGCCTGCAGATCTATCCACCAGTTCACAAATACAGGTGGCACTGAAACATGCTTAACAACACAAAGTATAACCTACAAAATGAGATCTATGAAAAACTGATGAGATTAATATTAAGTATGGCGGTGTGATTATGTTTATAAAAGCAATCTTTTAACCATTAAAAAGAGGTCCAGAAAACACTAGAAAATACTAAGCATTTCAATATGCATTAAAGTTGAGAAGACGGTTGTCACACCTAAAGAGAACTGGAGTACGCTAGAGATGTTAGTTTTCTGGGGAAGAGGACTGGAGGGGTATCCACAATTCCCTTCGTTCTGATAATCCAGAAGTGTAACTTGCAGCAACTTTGCATATAAGAAACGTGAAGATCTAGGGGTGCCTGGGTGGCGCAGTCGGTTAAGCGTCCGACTTCAGCCAGGTCACGATCTCGCGGTCAGTGAGTTCGAGCCCCGCGTCGGGCTCTGGGCTGATGGCTCGGAGCCTGGAGCCTGTTTCCGATTCTGTGTCTCCCTCTCTCTCTGCCCCTACCCCATTCATGCTCTGTCTCTCTCTGTCCCAAAAATAAATAAAAAACGTTGAAAAAAAAAATTTTACAAAAAAAAAAGAAATGTGAAGATCTTGGGGCGCCTGGGTGGCGCAGTCGGTTAAGCGTCCGACTTCAGCCAGGTCACGATCTCGCGGTCTGTGAGTTCGAGCCCCGCGTCGGGCTCTGGGCTGATGGCTCAGAGCCTGGAGCCTGTTTCCGATTCTGTGTCTCCCTCTCTCTCTGCCCCTCCCCCATTCATGCTCTGTCTCTCTCCCAAAAAATAAATAAACGTTGAAAAAAAAAATTAAAAAAAAAAAAATGTGAAGATCTTGATAATTAACAGGAATGAATGCTCATGCTCTAAAGACTGGGAATTCTATTGATTGGTTGTAAACAGTTATATTTGCGAGTCATCACATTTATAATGCAATTTCTAGTCTTTCATGTTTCCATTAGTCTTCATAGCAACTCTATTAGTAAGATTATTTCCATATTAGGGATAAGAAACTTGAGATTACATAGGACTTCAGTCAAAAATTTCTTTGCTAAATATTAGGTCTTGGGATTCTTCAATTGTTCTTTTTTTATAGGCTCTAGATCAGCTACCTCTACCATAAAAATAAGTAGAACTCAAGATCCCAGAAAGCTAATTAAGAAATGCCGATTTTAGGTCTTGAAATATCTGTTTGAATCTTATGTTCTTAAAGGTATGACTAAAAGGTTTAAATAAACACTAATTTAACCCATTTACATAGGAAGATTCAGAGCTTTCAGCTCATCTCAGAGCCATTATCAATAACCTATTTCAATAAAGAATCCAACATAGTTGATTTAGGACCACTATGTTGTTATGACAATTAATACAAATCTTAACTTTCCAAATAAGTATCTTCACAATGACTTCTCAATGTGATTAAAAAAAATTTTTTTTAATCCTTATTTTAAGTTTTGAGAGAGAGAGAGAGAGAGAGAGAGAATCTGAAGCAGGCTCTAGGTTCTGAGCTGTCAAAACGCAGCTTGACACGGGGCCCAAACTCATGGTCTGCAAGATCATAACCTGAGCATAAGTCGGACGCTTAATCAACTGAGCCACCCAGGCACCCCTCAGTGAGATTTTCTAATGCAATTTTCCTGACTAGTTTCTCTATGCCTGAGTAAATGTATTTTCTCATTATAGACCTCAGTACTATACTTGAATCCTCTCTTTACCAGCTACTACCTGGCTGCTCCATCAGTCATCATAAGGCTTTTTCCATTGGCTGAGATTAGAATGGAAGAAAATACTACTTTTCACTGAAACTCTATTAATACCAAGCAAATACACCAGAGTAATTAAAGGTATTCTCTTGCCTCTTGAAAAACTGAAGAATGAGGTCAACAGTGACACCGCCACTAATTTTTAGGATCAAAGAGCAGTGGCAAGAAATTTGAAGGTATTTCTGCAAACATCTAAATTTCCTTACTATTCCTTGCTGTTGATACCGTAACTCATCCAAAATTCCTCACTCAAAAAAATCTTTTCCAGGGGCGCCTGGGTGGTGCAGTCGGTTAAGCGTCCGACTTCAGCCAGGTCACGATTTCGCGGTCTGTGAGTTCGAGCCCCGCGTCGGGCTCTGGGCTGATGGCTCAGAGCCTGGAGCCTGTTTCCGATTCTGTGTCTCCCTCTCTCTCTGCCCCTCCCCCGTTCATGCTCTGTCTCTCTCTGTCCCAAAAATAAATAAACGTTTAAAAAAAAAAAAAAAATCTTTTCCAAACATACTTATAGTGGCATGATAGAAATGGTCAATGTTTTGCTGCCTCACCAAGACAACTAAAAGTAAAACTTTAGAGGACTACTGTCATGAAGTTAGGATTGTACACGTTAATGCTCTATGTACTAAATTTAAAACAGGAGTTATTTGTGCCAGTGTCCAGGATACCCCAGAAATTATACATACATATATAAATGTATTAGAATTTTTCTAAAGAGATTCATAGACAAAGAAATAGGGTAAGAATCAAAGAAACAAAACTACTTCCTCATCCTTTAATCAAGGATTCTCAACCTTTTGACATCAAAATCTCTTGAGAAGCATTACGAAAAATACACCAACACTCAAGCATCTATCTAGACCATATGTATAAGAATCCCTACAGGTATAGTTGGGCATGAGTATTTTTTTAAGAGAGTAAAGGGCAGCTGCTTCAGATAAACTCATTAGGTCTCTCTCTGTCCCTTGAAGTCACCCAACCATTGATCACATTTTTAGGAGCAAAGAGATGCCCAGATCTCTCTTTTGTATTTTAGTATTTCCAAAATATGAAAATCATGGTTTTCAAAACATGTGTTCAAACATAAATAGACATAAAAATATGAAATCACTAAGGACAAATGAAATAGCTATACTGATGATGCACAAAGAATACTCACACAATTTTAATATGGCATTCAAACACTTTTAACAATGTAGGCCCAAACTATGTTTCCATTCTTAATTCTTTTTGGCCTATTAATGACTAGCTTACCGCAGCCCATGTATTTCTCAAACAGAAAAAGCATACACGCTCAGATCTTTACACAGGTGTTTACTGGCTGACTTGATAATCCTTTACCCAACTGCCTTAGCATGACTCATCAACTCAGTTCAAAAGTTTTTCATGTGTGAAAAAAAGCTATTCCCAAATCAAGAAAGCTATTACTTTTACTCCCAAAGCAGAAATTTAATTTTCTTATATATTAACATTATACTAATCATTGGAATACTGAAATCCTAAGATGAAAAACACCAAAGAAAAATTTTTACTAGATCAAGTCCAATGTATCAGCATACACCATACACTTCCATATGATGCATAATTTTAAAAGCAGGAAACCAAATAAAACTAATTTTTTAACGTTAATGAAAACTGTTATCAGAATGCTAGTATGATACTGATATCTTTTGTGTATTATATCATTCCCCAAGAACTAATTCCTGTATCAGCAGGTCTGAATCATTCATAACCTTCCATAACCTATGCCTATCCACATATATTCCTATTTTATTTCTCAGCATGCTCCAACAAGTAATACTGCTTTTCTAAAGGTATGTGCCCATGCACGTGCACGCACACACTCACACACTCTCCAACCATTATTGCAACCTCCTTGTCTTTTAGAAAGGTGTTACCACCATCCCCAGTCTGCAAGTCTTCAACACCTTTTACCTCCTAACACAAATTCTTAAAATGTCCTTCAAGGAGTGGTGTTTTTTTTTTTGTTTTTGTTTTTTTTTTTTTTTTAAGTTTAAGCGGTCAGCAAAGAGCATCACACAGGGCTCAATCCCATGAACCATGAGGTCATGACCTGAGTGGAGATCAAGTCGAATGCTCAACCGATTGAGCTAACAACACAGGTGTCTGGAGCGCATATTGTTAATTCGTTTACGTATGCTCACTGTATCCTGTTTTGTATTAGTTGGTTTACTCAAGGGAGACTTAGGGATCTTTAAAAAAAAAATTTGTTGTAATCCCCTACAAAGCAAAGCCAAATGGCAAGTATGTGACAGGGACAAAATGAAGAGAGCATGGAAATGCTAATTAAGTTCTATTTCCTCATTTAGCAGTCAATGAATCCTTACTTCTCTATCTGGCATACATATTCAAACAAAACAATGGACATGTCCCCCATATGCCCAGACCATATATAAACTGATTCTTTGAAACTAACAAAAACACCACCCTCATCTACCTCTGACAATTTGTAAGAAAGTATTTTTCATTTTGTTTATAAAGGGGGGACTCGGACAACCTGCTTATTGCTCATTACTACAAAAGGGAATGTTTGTTACAAAATCGAACAATAAAATGATTCTTACTTAAATGGCTTTTAACCAGAATAGACAAAACAAAACACATTTAACATACCTGTCATAATAATCTCGTTGAAAGTCATA
Source organism: Herpailurus yagouaroundi (assembly GCF_014898765.1). Lineage (NCBI taxonomy): Eukaryota > Metazoa > Chordata > Mammalia > Carnivora > Felidae > Herpailurus > Herpailurus yagouaroundi. Next base: position 1,131,129 of record NW_024412396.1, read on the forward strand.
GTCCAAGTCAAAAGAGGAGCTGAAAAACAAATACCAAAAAGGATTAACTTGGAGCTGCTGATGTATATTTACAACAGTAGATGGGAAAAACAAAAACAAAAACCATGCAAAACCAATCATAACAAACAGATCAAGAGATTAGCATGGAATAATATCCAATCATTCAAACAAATCACTAAAATTTCAATCATTTTAGAGGCCACTGGACATGCAGCAGCCAATTTGCAAATTTAGGCACAAGTATGCTACAATTTCAACATACAACATTAACAGCTAATACAGGAACACTGAAAAATACAACAATAAACCAAACATTCTTATGCTACCCTCCTTCCCTTTCTTATTTCCCAGCTTCTTAAACTAAACAATTCCTCTTGAAGGATTTCATTTTATGTTAAAAATATCAAACTGCTCTTTAGTAAGTAAAAACCTCAGGGAATTCTAATAATTCTCTGGGAAATGGGCGAAAAGGAGGTATACTAATACAAGATTAATAAAGCATCACTTTTACACAGATAAAACATACTACAGTTAACCCTCCCCACATCCAGAAAACAGATAGAGAAGATGCCCACTGATGGACACAATGCAGTTATAAATAATAAAGTTCCGGACCTGAGTAGAGGGGACGGAGAAGGGTGTTCTGGTACTGACCCGTACATCTCCGCTGCAGATCGTTTCACACCTGCTTTTCCTCGGTTCACTTTTGGCTCTGCAGCCAGATTAATATCTGAAAAAGCAAAAACAAAGACAAAAACTTTAATGACAACTCTGGGTGGGGTAGGGTATATCTTAAACTAGTTTTAAAATGCGTACACAGTATATAAGTCAACAAAGGACTAACACCATATCTCATCTTTCCTTAGATAAAAGGGGCTCATGAATTTTTATAAGGCTAAGACTTAGTCTTTCATTCCTTTGTCCTCTGTTCTGTAACAAAGTATTCATTATACATAAAACATTAGGTTTGTCTTTGGTACCTTCTACCCTCAACTGCCACTAAAACTCACTATTCAGAGCATATATTAGGAATGAGTGAGTGAGCTCAGAGACATAAAATATACAGCAATTCATGAATATGGAGTATGGTACCCTCAAATTCTCATTCCCCTTACAAATAGAATCAGCTGTAAAGATGAATAAAAATTGGTTAAGAAATACTACGCAGGGGCACGTGGAGTTGCTCAACTGGGTAAGTGTCGAACTCTTTACTTTGGCTCTGTGCTGGGCGTAGAGCCTGCCTGGGATTCTCTCTACCCCTTCCCAGCTTGCACTCTCTCTCTCTCTCTAAATAAACATTAAAAAAATATATATTATGCAGACTAAACTGCCTAGCAACTGTTACATGAACAAAAAGAAAAGGGAAATAAGGGAACAAAGGAAAAGCCCTAGTTTCCATATGCCTTGTCATTTTTAAAACACATATTCCAACATGGCCAGCTGTTTACCGTTACCCACTGTCTAACAAAAGAATTAATGATTGCTTTCTTATTCTAATTAAGAATACATTTGCCAAAAACCAGCTCTCCAAAACTCAGTTCATCAAATGACCAACTGAAAAACAGAATTTCAGTACACTATCTGCTGAGCACCACTACATTTATGAATAATCTTCAGTTCTTAGTTCACTAAACTCATTTTTAATTTTTAACATTTATTGTTGAGAATATAGTTTTTAAAAATTTTCTAAAACAAAAACAATAAACTATGTATCATGCTAATTACACAACCTTATAGAAGAATTATTTCAAGTGATGATTTAAACTATAGTACTGTGTTGATATCCAGAATAGGATATATACTTATAAAAAGAAACTAAAAGCTAAAATTGCTTTTAATAATCTTAATTTTGGTAAAAACAACAACAACAAAACAGAAAACAAAACCTAATAGGCGTACTTATTTTAAAACTGTGGCACAATGCACAAAATTATGTTTTGTTTTCTAAAAACCAAGGTGCTCCTATTCTTCCCGCTGAAACTAGACAGAAGCTATTAAAAATTCAACAATAATAAACACTCTCAGTGTACAGATCATGGTTTCTATGTAAGTGCCATTTAAAGGAGCCAAGGCTCCTAGAAAAAAGGGGCAAATCGAGATTTAGGTCAAGAAATCTATCAGATGACCTGAAATATCTTGTGATGCCAGAAAGTTAAAGATGCAATAAAATATTACAAGAGTAAGGTGTCTCAAGGACATAGAAACCAATTTGAAGGTGATCCACTGGCCACAGAAGAAATATTGTAAGCTCTAAGGAATGATTTGCAATGCAAGAAAATGTATCAATTTAAAATATAAGTTTATGGGGATGCCTGGCTAGCTCAGTTGGTAGAACATGCAACTTTTGTACTTGGGGTTGCAAGTTCTTCAACCCATGCTGGGTGTAGAACAGAGCTTACTTTTTTATTTATCCACTTTGAGAAAACAGAGAAAGAATCCTAAGCAGACTCCACACTGTCAACCCAGAGCCCAATACAGGGCTCAAACTCACGACCATGTGATCATGACCTGAGCAGAAATTAAGGAGTTGGAGGTTTCACAAAGTCATCCAGGCACCCCCTAGAGCTTTTTTTTTTTTTTTTTTTTTTTTTTAAAGGCTAGGGGTGCCTGTGTGGGTCAGTGGGTTAAGTGTCCGACGTTGGTTCAGGTCATGATCTCACGGCTCTTGAGTTCAGAGCCTGGAGTCTGGTTCGGATTCTGTGTCTCCCTCTTTCTCTGCCCCTCCCTGCTCCCGTGTTCTCACTCTCTCAAAAAGTAAACGTTAAAAAAAAATTAAAAAACCAAAAATAAAAAAAGCTAAAATATAAGAGTTTATATTATTAAGCAATGATTATATTTAATGATTGCTAGATATCAGTTTAGAAAAATTATTTTGCAAGCCCTAATGAAATACGTAGGCAGTAATCATCACTGGATAATCACCATTAAAGTTAAAAACTGATGGGAAACCTTATCATTGATGTGTCAGGATGTAAACTCAGAACCCACAAATTATCCTTAACATCACTAAAAATGGGACCATATTAGGTCACCTGATGTGGTGTAATATAAAACACAGAACACGGTCCATGTAATATTTTCACCAAAATAAATAGTATCTGAATTTTATCAAGCCTCTAGATCTGCAGTCTAAGGAAGTAAGCTGCTAGTCTGAATTCAGATGTGTTTTAAGTATATATTCTCTTATACATCTATTGGACAGCACTGCTCTAGATGTAGCAGTATTACACAAAACAGAGGTAGAAAACAACAAATTAAATGACACCACAAAGAATCAATCAGTACACAGTGTGGAACACATTTTCTTCAACAAATTAAATGTCATACATTTTTTAAATTAGAAGGACAGGAAAACTCAGATTTAAAAACATCTAAGAGGGAATTAATCAAACACACATACAGACATGAACTGGATCTTGATTTGAATTAATCAAGTTATTTAAAAAAAAGTTTGAGGGGCACCTGAATGGCTCAGTCAGTTAAATGTCTGACTTTTATCCCTGCTCAGTTAATGAACTCACAGTTCGTGGGTTTGGTCCCACATCAGGGTTTCCGCTTTCAGCGCGGAGCCTGCTTCAGATCCTGTCCCCACCTCTCTCTGCCCTTACCCCTAGCTCTCTCTCAAAAAAATAAAAAGTAAAAAAAAAAACCCAAAAAACAAAAAACCAACCACAAACCACAAAACAAAAACTTAAAAAAAAAAAAAGTTTGCAACCAGGGACCAGGGATGCTTGGAAAGCTCAGTCAGATAAGCATCCAACTTTGGCTCAGGTCACTGATCTCGCGAGGTTCATGGGTTTGAGTGGGGTTCTGTTGCTGACATGACAGCTCAGAGCCTGGGGCCTGCTTTGAATTGTGTGTCTCCCTCTCTCTCTGTCCTTTTACCCCACTCACACTGTTTCTCTCTCTCAAAATAAACATTAAAAATAATAACAATAAAAGTTTCAGACTCTAAAGGAAGAAATCTAAACATGGAATGAATTATTTGATGGCATTAAGGAATTTCTGGGAGGCTTTATTTTGGTATGTGATAAGGGCAGTGTGGTTTGCATTTTGTTAAAAGTCCCAGTCTGCTGAATATATGCTGGAGTCTTAAAAAGAGACTTGACTCTAACAAAATTTAAGAGAAAAAAGGGGAAAAAAAGAAACAACAGACGAAAACAAGATTAGTCAAATGTTGGTATCTGGTTGGTAAGACAGGTGAGATGTACATACACACGTGCTCATTAAATTCTTCTATTTTTGTATTAGTAAATTTCCATGACCGTTAAAAAATAAACAAGTATCATAAAAAAACCTGACTTCATTTTATGATAGAAAACTGTTTTAGTTCACTTTTGCCACCACACCCATTTTACAGGTATCAAAGTTTTCCTATACTTTGAGTTTTCCTATAGTTTGAATATAGGACAAGTGGGTATGGAAATTTCTTATGTATTCTCAATTAAAACTGTTACTTTTATCTTCAATATCAAGGATTACAAGGTTCTCAAACTTCCAATATTTTTCCTTCCCAATCCATTGTGGTTAAGATTTCTAAAACAGCATTTGAAAAGGGTTTACAAGTGAAATACAAATTACACTAAACTTTTATTCTAAAATCAAAGAGCTTTCATGAAATAGCCACTGAAAAACTATAAACATCCAAAATAGTCTAAAAAGCTGTTGAAGCCTTACAATAAATCACGATATAAAGTATTTATTAAATGCTACAATCATTATGAAATGCTCAAGTTTTATCTAGTATTAGAGGGAAAATCACCAACATGAATACACTGAAGGAGGAAAGAACCCACTCCAACCTGGAGAAGAAGGCAGTTAGAAATTAAAATGTTTAAATTCGAATTCAAATTTGCACATTATACAACTGAATACAAAGTCCTGAAAATGCTGAAAACAAAATGAAAACTTAAATAAGCCTCTACAGGAATCATCAGAAAACTAAGTTCTCAATTATGAATTGCTATAAACTTTATAAACCTAAATAATTGTTAAATTGATAACCACAGTATCCTCAACAATGCCACTAGCCATTATGTGGCATTCAAAATATATGTGCTTATTCCTTTTTATTCATAAAAAAAAACAAAGAGAAATTGACTTCTCTTACTGAACCCTTCAACTTCCCTAATATTATTCACACCCAAGAAAATATAAGCTATATAAAATTACTATGATTCTGACAGCAAATCTTAGCAACTGGTAAGTTGTTAGAAAACTATTCAAGGAGATGAAATTCTGTAAGACTTATGTGCTAAGTCTTAATATGTAATGAAATCTTCTGAAGTTTAGAATATAAACTATTATTAAATAGGGCTTAAATCTCATTCTAAAATATCTGAACATACTAGATCAGAGCAGACACTTACTGGGAAAACTAACACCTACGACAAAACCACTTTGTGCTGCTAATGCTGAAATATATTTAATAATAAGTACCTTTTATTAAGTGTAACATGCTAGACTATACTTGAAGCTTCTCATGAATCATCTCAACTAAGACAAATTCCTGATAACACCAAAGTACTATTACCTCAGGTAAGAACAGATAATAAACTCTGAGGCACAGTTTTTAAAAACTAAGAAAATTTAAGGCTCAGCCAAGCTATGCAGACTGCCCAATACACAGTTATGAATCGCCAATGCAGAGCCAAGCACCCGGCTCCACAGCTCAAGAATGACTAAGCTATATTGTCTTCACCTCATCCCTCCTGTGAATGGTAGACACAGTTATTAGGCAGCAACTGTTCCTTATGTAACACGTCATTCCTATTCTCCTGACCTTACTCAAGACTGCCAACTGAAGCTTATCCAAACTCTGCTACACAAAATGGAATAAAATCCTTAGCCAATTATACCTACAACCCTAACATTTTTTGACTGTTAGCTTAATGGAAAAGGGACAGAAAACAGAAGCTTGAATAGAAAAATCTAGATCTGGGGGCACCTGGGTGCCTCAGATGGTTGAGTCCAAGTCTTGACTACAGCTCATGAGGTCATGACATCAGTTTGTGAGACTGAGCCTTGTGTCAGGCTCCACACTATCAGCATGTAGCCTGCTTGGGATTCGCTCTACCAGTACCCTACATGCACGTGGGTCTCTGTTTCTCTCTCAAAACTAATAAACATTAAAAAAAAAGAAAAATGACTGGTATGTGAATTATACAATCAATGAAAAACTTAATTCAACCCAGATCTTACCTAAAACCTGGCCAGCAATCATTCTCCCATCCTCTCCTGCCACAGCAGCCCGGGCATTTCTCTCATTAACATACTGAACGAAGGCAAAGCCCTTATGAACAGAGCAACCCACAATTTTGCCATATTTTGAGAAGATTGCCTCCACATCAGATTTCTTGACCACAAGAGTGTTGAGATTCCCGATGAATACACGGGAGTTCATGGAGCGAGGATCTGTCTTGTTGGTAACATTGCTTGCCATGGTCTTTGATGATACGGTTGTTCACAAAGCCGAAAAGCTGGAAGGAAAAAAAAATGCGTTCAGGTGAAAAGGAGATAAAAACAAAATACTCCTCGATGAAACTTTCTACTCCTTATTTTGAACCACTGTGACTAGAGTATCAGTCAACCAAAAGGACTGTCATAGCAGCAAGTTATCGAGAGGAGAGCTCCTGAATATATGCATTCTTATAAAAATTTAGCTCCCTCTTCCCCAAGTCTATCCCATGAGGGGCTGGGGGGGGTCCTCTTCAGAGACTACTAGTAACACAATCACGGACATTATTAATTTTAAGTGACCATCTCTGTTCTAAAGTCCTGAAGCAAATTCGAAATCCTTAAGCTTTCTACTACAAACTTCTCAGATTTGTAACCTTACCCCTCATACTAACCTAACCATTCTTTGCCACGTATAAAGAACTCCACCTTCTTGCACAGTGCTATTAATAAAACGAGTCTCAACTATTCCAAAGATACATAAAACTCTGAATTCTGCCCACAAACAACCATTCTTTAGCTAGATAAATGTGGGCAGCTGACACCCTCAAGTATAATTAACCTTATTATACTAAAGCAATATATAGAACTCTGGAACTAATATGCCAGAGGTATCTCCAGTATCAGTACTAGCACTTTACACAATGTACTGACTCTTGACCTACTTTACTTTTTATGTGATAATCTACAAAATACAGTTGGGACATTTACTACTAGATGATGATGATGATAAAACTAGTAAGTAGAACACTGCATGAATCAAAAGGGGACCAAGAAAACTACTTTCCTCAGACTTTTTTCAAAACAAAAATTATCTTTATGTATGTTATAAAGGTTCAATCACAATTACATGGAGATTCATGATACTACCATCTTAGGTCTTTTTTTATGTGAGAAAAGTTTTGACATTCTTTAAGCTTTTTTATCCGCTGCCCCTTCCCACTCCAACTACCAAACTGAAGATGAACCCACTTTAGATTTAGAGTAACATTCTTAAGATTAATTTTTCCCCATTCATCCTTTTGAAACTCGAATCAGATATCAGTCTCTTTCCAATCCTCAGGAGAAATCATGACAAACTAGTTCTCATGGATTATGTAAAAATATATTCTATATATGTATGTTAGCAAAATAGTACAACATCATTTATACAGACCACTGGTATTTTTTTTTTTTTTTGGACCACTAATATTGTGACCCTTAAAACACCTAGTCCTTTCAAACAGTACTGATTTGTTTTAATTTTTTTTACATTTATTTATTTTTGATAGAGACAGAGCACTGGTGGGGGAGGGGCAGAGAGAGGAGGAGACACAGAATCAGAAGCAGGCTCCAGGACTCGAGCTGTCAGCACAGAGCCTGATGCTGGGCTTGAACTCACAAACCATGAGATCATGACCTGAGCCAAAGTCGGACGCTTAACCGACTGAGCCACCCAGGCGCCCCACAAACAGTACTGATTTTAAAGCTGCCAAAACCATTTTTCCCTCCTAGCCATTCTAAAATTCAAGAAATTGTCTTTATTTGATTTTGGTTTCTAAATTATAGCTTTATAAACAGTTCTTAAATTTTAAGACTAAGAAATAAACATTTATCAAACAGCAGTCGTGAGAGTCGTGAACACATTTTCAACTCTAAGTGTGAGTGCCAGAAAGCCTTAGAACACCAAAAACAAAAATGAAATGAAAGGCGTAATTACTGCTGGCTATTAAAGTTTCCTATTATTGTAAATGGGGACAACTTAAGCCAGGTTTCTACAAATGTTTATCATGAGAAACAAACATATATTCTACATGTTATGGTAAATACTAATAAATACAGGAAAAAATCTTCCTGGGTTTAATTAGAAATTACCTGTAAGGGAAAAGAGGATGGTTCTACATGCTATCAGTATACTGAACAAGAGGGTAAACCACCAAACAATGGACATTAATGCCTGCTTCAAATATACTCCTTGGAACCACAAAACAAATGGACTTATATGACCGTTTTTCCAATTTTCACAAAGATGGTAGGTATATAGCTTGTACCAATCTAGAAATATAGAATTCATTATATATAAAGAATGCCACTGGGCATTACGGATTAATTCTTAAGCAACTCCATCTGGAAAGGCCAGTAAAGAAACATCCAGACACAAATAAGAAGGTGGTAACTTTGGGTGCCATCTCTGAGTTTAAGAATATGATTTTATCTTTTAGGTGATTATATATGGTTTCTAAATTTGCTGCAAGAACCATGAATTGTTAACAGAAAAATAATATATTGACCTCAACTTCAAAGGCTTGGCTAAAGTGAATGGTATAGCTTTCAATGCCCATACTCACTGTAAGGATTTAATCAAAATATGAGCAATAGTAAAGACAAATGAACCCACAAAGATTCATTAATCCCGGTTCAAGGACAAACACATCTTCCTAAAAAAAAAAAAAGGGTTAGTACAAATACATTTTTTCACTGAACATGTATCTGAGAAGTGCGAGCTACCAAGGCTACTTCAGAGGAAAAACAGCAACAGCTACAATTCCTCAGAGTTTACACTCTAGTAATACTACTGTTTAATATTTTATTGAAAGGGCCCCGGGTAGCTCAGTCAGTTAAGCATCCAACTTTGGCTTGGGTCAGGATCTCACAGCTGGTGGGTTTGAGCCCCATGTAGGGCTCTAGGCTGACAGCTCAGAGCCTGGAGCCTGTTTCAGATTCTGTGTCTGTCTCTCAGATATAAACAAACATTAAAAAAAAAAAAATTATTGAAGAGAGGAACAGATTACCCAAAATTTTACCAATTTTACAAATATAAATTATCTCAGTTCACATTTCACCCTACCTCTAATCCTTAAGGTACCTTACCCCTGAAATCTCTGTTGGGGAGGTAGGGATGGATAGTGACCAATATCCCAAATGCAAAGAAACTATTGGGAAAAAAAACAGATTCTCAAAAGAAAACACCAACAGCAGAGCAGTTTTTGATCTTTCTGAATCCCCAGATAAAAGCAACTAGATAGTGAGCTTTAGTGTCAAGGTACCCCAATGAAAATGCCAAAATGCCAGGCTGGTAAGGAAGCCAACGGCCCATGCAACAGCCCACGTGGGGGAAATAAGACAGGAATTGAAGAATCCCCAAATATCCATTTACTGGATAGCCAAGGGAACCAATTTTAAGAAAAGCAGTTGAAACAGTGTGTTTCCTGTTCCAAGTGTAGGTGAGTACAAGGCACTATTGTAAAAATCTCTAGGTACCAGAGCCTCTACAAAATCTCAAAACTAAGAAGCCCTCTATGTGCACCATTCCATTCTCAATCACTTTCCAACCTCCAAAAGTTAACTATCGCTTTTTTTTTTTTTTTTTTTTTTGGTGAAGGCTTCAAGCCCAGCACAGAGCCCTAAGCAGGGCCCGAACTCAAAATCCTCAAATCAAGACCTGAATTGAGATCAAAAGTCAGATGCTCAAAGGACTGAGCTACCCAGGTGTGCCATATCACTTTCTTTTCAAAATAATTCTATCACGTTGATGTATATCCCTAGTTAGTAGTCTTACCCATTAAAGCGAATTTGATGTGTCTTTTATGGCTTCTTTTAGATATGTTCCTCTTCCATCCCTTTAACTCAAAACAACCTCTTTGAAGAGTACAGGGTATTCAAACCTCAAGTTTCCCAGTCTGGATTTCCCATAATTTAATACTCTTAGTGCAATTACACACACACGTCTTTTTTGTGATATTACTGCTTAAATTCTACCATGACTTAAAATTATAGTATCTCAGGTTTATCTCTAACGTATTACTCAGAATTCATGAGAATATTTTCTCAGTTCTTACATGTTACTAACAGTTGGCCTATGCGGTCTATACTTGTCAGTCAGTTTTGCTGGGTATGAAATTTTATCACTGCATTTTCTTTCCTTAAATATGTGGTTTCATTTACTTCTCAACTGTCACAGGTCATTCCAAGGTGCAAACCTTGTTGGCAGAGTTGTATTTTTATGGACTTTAGTCATTAGAGGTTTTGCTTCCTAATTATTTTTCTCGACCTAACAGAAATGGAACAGACGTAAATGAATTTATTTGAGGCTACATTATGGGTCATAAAGGTTTACACTTGAGTAATTTTTCCTCATTGGGCAGATTTCTCCTAGCTTTTTAAAAATAAGTGCTAGGGGGCGCCTGGGTGGTGCAGTCGGTTAAGCGTCCGACTTCAGCCAGGTCACCATCTCGCGGTCTGGGAGTTCGAGCCCCGCGTCAGGCTCTGGGCTGATGGCTCAGAGCCTGGAGCCTGTTTCCAATTCTGTGTCTCCCTCTCTCTCTGCCCCTCCCCTGTTCATGCTCTGTCTCTCTCTGTCCCAAAAATAAATAAACGTTGAAAAAAAAAATTTTTTTTAAATAAAAAATAAAAATAAGTGCTAGGCAAGAAGATATGGGTGGAAGTGCTGCCTAGCTTAAATAATCAGATCCAAATGCTACAGTCTTCAAGACATACATCAGATTTCAGTATAAAAGCAGTTGCAGAACAAGTTAACTTTTGTTTTACCTTACAAACATCTATAGCATGTTATATTCTACATGCATTTTTGTACAGCAGATTTTTAATTTTTAACTCAGCATTCTAATTACCAGCAATTACAGTCTTTAGACTAATCTGCACATCACTTTAGGTGTGCCTGGCTGGCTCAGTGGGGGAAAGCATGCAACTCTTGATCCCAGGGTGGAGCCTGAGCCCCTCATTGGGTGTAGAGATTCAACAAAAACAAACAAAAAACTTAAAGAGAAAAATCTGGCAATTACTTTAAATAATGTGGGGAATTATGATTAAATGTTTAGGTCGAAAAGCAACATATATAACTGTATGGTAAAAGGAAGCACATATATTCACATAAAAGTCACATGCTTACAAAAGATAAAGCAATAATATTTTAAAATGTTGTCCTGTGGGTACTCTGCTTTCGGTTAATGCTTATTATGACCTTCATAGTCTAGTTCCTCAAGCTAGTTTATAAATTCCACAACTTCTCCCATTTTTCTGACAACCAGAAGTTGCTAGCACCTTCTAAATGTTCTGTAATTCCTCATAGATGAAATTAGTCTAGTAACATCCTTAAAGTTTTCTCAGAGAGGGGCTCCTGGGTGGCTCAGTCAGTTAGGCATCCCAACTTCAGCTCAGGTCATGATCTCACGGCCTGTGGGTTCGAGCCCCACATGGGGTTCTGTGCTGACAGCTCAGAGCCAGGAGCCTGCTTTGAATTCTGTCTCTCCTGCCCCACTCATGCCCTGTCTTTCTCTCAAAAATAAAGTTAAAAAAATTTTTTTTAAAGTGTTCTCAGAGAAATCATTTTTTTAAAGTTTTATTTTATTTCTAGTTAGTTAGCATATAGTGTTGTATTTAGTTTCAGGCGTTATCAGAAAAAGAAATTTTTTTAAAGTTTATGTATGTAGGTAGGGAAGTAAGTAATCTCTATACACCATGTGGGGCTTGAACTGACAATCCAAAAATCAAGAGTCACATGTTCTTCCAACTGAGCCAGCCAGGCGCCCCAGAGAACTCATTTCTAAGTCAAATTCATTCTTTCTTAAACATCTAAATAAATAAAAGTTACACAGAATAAAAAAGGTTCCTTCCTAAAATTAGTTTCAAAGAGTAAAAAATGAGGGGCGCCTGGGTGGTTCAGTCGGTTTAGTGTCTGACTTTGGCTCAGGTCACAATCTCACAGTCCGTGAGCTTAAGCCCCAAATCGGGCTCTGTGCTGACAGCTCAGAGCCTGGAGCCTGCTTCCCATTCTGTGTCTCCCTCTCTCTCTGCCCCTCCCCCACTCATGCTCTGTCTCTGTCAAAAATGAATAAAAACATTTAAAACAATTTTTATTAAAAAAAAAGTAAAATGAACAGGGTAGACTTCTGAAATGATTATGTTCCCTGGATACTCTGCATCCTGTTTAATTCACTGCTGAAGATTTAAATAGATCTGGTTTCCAGAAGAGCAGAATTCGAACACCGTAAATACAATGGAAGGAAAGAATGAATATTTTCCTAAAGGTTATCTGGGTTGTAGCACTCAAAACTAGCACAGATGCACATGCATGCAGGTGTTTGCATACTACATACTTTACATATATATTTTTATCCCAAAGAATCTAAGGCGTGTTTTATCTGGTAAGTAAATCTAAACTAGGACTACTCAGTTACCTTTATTGCATTACACCAAAGGATCTATGTGTCTGATCATAGGCTTTATGCTGAAGCAATAAAACCAAGAGATTTTAGTGGCAGTGATGGACAAATATTTAAGACTTGTGGATATAGAAATGTTTCTATTCACACTCCTGCCATTTCAATTATATCCTAAAACCAAAAAAAAGGTAAATAAAATCTCCATCTGTTTGGAATGCAAACAAACTTGTCAAATTTTATTTCAACTGTTCATTCTCAGGTTTGCACTATCCCGGTTCTTTGCCCTCTTGAGACCAACCTAACTTGGGACTGCCAATCTAACTAAAAATTTGGGAGATGTTTATAATGACTACTCCATCTCTCAAGTTCACATTAAATGTCAAGTAAATTCTGCTGGGAAGAGGGGCAGCAAGGGGAGATGCAGATTACACTCTCTGATTATGAAGAGTTTCAAATGGCCCAAAAACATAGGTTATGAAGGTCCTTGACTTTGCTGGGAGCTGGCCCAAAACAAATTTATAACTGGAACCAAGACTGTAGCTCCCTTGCTTTTACGTCTGGGACACCAGAACTGTACCTTTAGTGGAAAAGGACTGGAAAGATAAATGCTTGACAAAACTGTGCCACTCATTCAGACTGTGTTTAGTATCACAGTAGTAATATTTAGGCATATTTCCTACAAACAAAAATCCCAGCAGCAGAAAGTTAAGTACACAAGCCATAAGGTTTCTACTTAAGATTTCAGCCAATCCTCACTTTTGAATGTCCCCTCTCTGTAAAGAGAGCTTTCATACTATTTTCTTCTTTTCCCATCTTATATTCTAATTAACTTTTGCCAGCTGCTCAAAAAAAAAATTTCAGCTAAACCTCTACCTGCTTACCCTATACTAATCACGTTTAAACTTGCTCATAGCACATTACCTTTTACTCCACAAAAAAATAAAAGACAACATCTGTATGGCTTATCAGATGTCAAATCATACTAAGAAAAATAACTTGCCTCAAACTAGAAAATTCAGAACTCTGCCTTAAAATTTTCTTTATTACCCTTTAACTACCCCATACATCCAATTCAAATTAGATACATGACTAATGTTATTTCCCATCTTTCTTTCAATATAAAAAGAAAGTATCACTAGATGGCAGCAATGAGTTGGCATTTTTAAAAATACATGACTAAATCTGGAGTGTAAAGATTTTCTACTTCACACCGCCTTTCACAATTTCTTGACAAAGTTTCTTTTTCCGATACTATAAATTTCTCTGCCCAATTAGAGTGTCGTCATCTGCACTAAGTTGTCCTCCTTTAACAATCCTAAGCTCTTATTTTGCCCCTTTATAAATCATTTGTCCCTCTTGGTTCCCTCTTACTCAATCTGGCCCCCTTTCTTTGTTCTCTGCCTGTTATCTTTATTGCATTCAATTATTTACCTCTGGCCAACAATGAACTGTCCATCTGTCTGAAAAAAGAACAGTATACTTTATTTTTAAGACACTTTCAGGTCACAAAAAGGGACGCTAGCCATTTTTAGATAAGCTATTCTAACCACTATGTCTAAGAATTAAACTAAGAATACTCAAGATATTATAAATTATAGGGAGAAATAGATAATTCAATAAATGGTAGCACACAGCCATCTAAAAACAAACTCAGAAAAAAAAAAAAAAAAAAAAACTCAGTACACCAAAATAAATTTTAAATGGGTCAAAATTTAAATGTAAAAAATTATATATGCAATTGTCAAAACCTCAACACAAAACATGCAACAGTCCCAAAAAGTATGAAGAGAAAATAAAAGGCAGGAAACTCAAATCATTTAAAATCAAATGTTTTAAAGAAAAACATACTGAAATGAAAAATTTTAAAGATACTTCTTAAAACTGTTAGATCGGTAAAGATTACATCAATTTAAGAATTGATTCAGACGACTATTGATGTATGCTAAAATCACTGGGCAAAAGCTTGTTGAGTAGAAACAGGATTTACATGATCTCAAAGTATTACCAAAAAGAATACGATTTTAACAGGAAAAATGTACTTTTACAATGGGAGACATAAATGCCACCACTTAAACCAACTGATCTGACATATGCCTGCTGATGTAACAAACACATCACCTATGCAATATTCTTGGTAAAATACTTGAACCTTACATACGGAAACAATCAATTTCAAGTTTGTAGAGACATTATACAACAATACAAATGATTGAAACTCCTCAAAAATAAATACATACATACAAAATAGGGGAAAGGAAGGACTTTCCTAGATTAAGAAAGAAATGTATGAACCTTGACTGGATAGGGAACATTTTTTGGTGACAACTAGAGAACTTTATTATGGACTGTACACAAGAGAATATTGAATATTATATATTATTTTGATAATTATGTGATGATACATACTATCTTTCTTCTTACAAGGTGAAGCCACATTCAAGTTCCTAAGTGAAGTATCATGCCTAGAATTTTAAAATTATTCAGGAGGGGGAAAAAAATGCAAATAGAGAACAAACATGGCAATCTAAGAAGCAGCTACCAGAACCAAGCACAAGGCTGGAACACAGATGGTGTATTTTACATGTGTAATATTACCTGTTCCAAAGTTTCTTAAAGCTAGTTTAGGCAAATGGGAAAATGATATATACAAGGTCACACACTTTAACAAGTTCCCAGAAAATAACAAAATTACATTTTTCTTAGATTTACTAATATAACAATGATCATCCAATTGGATGAAGAGAAATAGCATTTCCTCTGCTATAGCTAAGTAAACCAGTACATGTTTCTATAGGTTCCTTTGAAAATACTTTATTATTTAAAAAAAAAATTTTCAATGTTTATTTTTGAAAGAGAGAGACAGCATGAGCCGGAGAGGGGCAGAGAGAGAGGGAGACCCAGAATATGAAGCAGGCTCCAGGTCCTGAACTGTCAGCAAAGAGCCCGACGCGGGGCTAGAACTCACAAGCCGCCAGATCATGACCCGACTGAAGTCGAAAGCTCAACCGACCGAGCCGCCCAGGCGCCCCTGAAAATTCTTAATTAAAGTTAAGTGCCAAGCAACCGGTAGGTCTATATACTTGCATTAATTAAGCAACTGACAATGTTAAATTAATTTCAGGTCATCCTATTTGGAACTGAAAATGAGAAACTTTGACGCCTGTAATTTTTATAGATCCCTATAACAAAAAACATCAGATAACCCCCTAATAAAAACATGTTGTAGAAAACTAAGTGAAAAACACTTACAAAATAAATGCTCTAAAACTACATATGGTAACAATTCTACATTGCTAAAAACCTATAAATATATAAAATACATACTATGAAAAAAATACAGAGATGTACAGGTACACCCATAGCAAAGAGACAGAAAAATGGACGAAGATAGCAAATATTAATAGTGATTATCTTTGCTGATGCTTTAAGTATTTTCTTTACATGTTTCCTTCAAATTTTAATAAACATTTTTATAATAAATTGTTCCTGTCAAAGTATAAATAGGTAATGAAATACAATAACAAATTTTAAACTGTAGGTTTTAAAAATATTCCCAGAATCTCTAAGATGAAAAAACTAAATCATGTAGTTCAACAGCCTCACAATTCTTCAGAACATGTTAAAATCCCCTAACATCCTTGCTCACTCACTAATTATCTAGCTTCTCGAACTGCCACCAAAGTCAAGGAATCCACAATTTAAAGATACTCAACTCTAAAACCTAACTGGCTTTTAACTAATTTCTTTAGTTCCTTCTTCCCTTATCTCTTCATTAGCATTAAAATTTTCTTTTTAACATAAATCATCTTATTCAAAGTGCTATCCTCACCATCTGTGAAAATAAGAAGTCCCATGCAACAATTTAATCTGTCAATGTCCCTTTGAACATAGTAGCAGCCCAAATTTGGTTGCTCTTTCAAGAATGGAATACACTCTGGATGCTATCCAGATGCTAGTGCTTCTGCTAATAACTTTTGTATTGTCAACATATGCACAATTCATAAAGTAAAACCTAATTCTTACTCATTAATATAATGCTAACTTCCTATTTGCATGACTACAGAGTTGGGTCTCTTTACATCTAGTACACGGTTTTACACTTCGAATACCATTTCATCCTCTTTATTTAAAAAAAAAATTTTTTTTAACGTTTATTTATTTTTGAGACAGAGCATGAACGGGGGAGGGTCAGAGAGATGGAGACACAGAATTCAAAGCAGGCTCCAGGCTCTGAGCTGTCAGCAGAGACCGACACGGGGCTCGAACTCAGGGACCGCGACATCATGACCTGAGCCGAAGTCGGCCGCTTAACCAACTGAGCCACCCAGGCGTCCCTCATCCTCTTTAGACCTATTTCAATGACCCTTGTTCCAGCCTGAAGTGTCAGATTCGGATTTTAAGTATTAAAATATTGTCACTTACAATTACATATCCTTCACTGATTTGTTCAACATACCCTGAGGAATCTTGCCCAAATCACTTACAGAAGTTTAGTAAGATTAACACAATTTTCCTTCGATAGCACAAGATTTTTTCTATGTCACATCAGTTTTAAAACAATGACAACCAAAAGTCAATCTCAACTGACAAATGCTTCTGCGTATTTTCTGTATTCTGATCAGCCCTATCCTGGTTTAGGTTTGAACAGGACCTGAGTCAGTAACTTTAAAAATTGCAAATTAAAAGTTTAGGTAAACACTGTTTTCAAAAAAAAATTTTTTTTAAACCAAAATGAAGATACCTATCCCCACAAGTTCAAGCCATGGCCACCATGACCAAATTTCACTTGCAATAGTGACTAACGAAAACTTCCTAAATAGAACATAAAAATACAACACATTCCCACAATAAAATACAAAAATAACGAAAAATAAAAGTTACAAAAAACCATAATGTCTATTTGTCCACAATTCAAGTTCTTAATAACATACACAAAAATGCATGAAAAGAATACATCCTAATGGTCAAGAGCTCTGAGACTAGGGTCAGACTTGTTTCACTTTCAAGGTCAACCCCTTTGAATAGTGTACACCACCCTTTGGGAAGCCAATTCCTCCAAAAACCAGACATTTCAACAGTAAAATCAGTATCATTGACAGTATTTGTCTCATTGGTGAGGTAGGAGGCATAAACAAAGTACAGAAAACATTGACATGGTCCTTGGCACACAGGAAGTGTTGCTGCTGCAGCTGCTGCTACTACTACATCATTTACTATTATTGGTAAATACCAACAACAACAAAAAAATGGGCCAAGGACACAAACAGGTTATTAGCAAGTACTACTAAAGGTTTAAGGAGATTTTTTTAATTCAACATCACTATAATGAAAACATAAATGAAATCAATTACCATACTTCATTTACCAAATAAGCAAAAATATTTTAAACTTGGAATGGTCATATTTATACATTTTTTCTATGAATTGGTTCCATTATTTTCAGCGGACAATGGGACTTTTTTTTATCAAAAGCCTTAAACCTGTACACATTCTTTGGCTCAATCTCACTTTTGAGAACTCATCTGAAGCAAACAAGGATTTGGACATATTAACAGTGAAAAATTAGGAAATAAGTGCCTGACAATATAGGACTGGCTTAATGAATTTCAGTACATCAATCTGATTAATACAAGCAGCAACAATTATTTAAAAATAACAACGTACTGACATTGAAAGATGTTCAAGATGCTAAGGAGCACACATGATATACAGCTGTCCCATGAACAACACAGGAGGCAAGGGGCACCAACGTCCCCACTGTGCAATAAAAAAGCCAAATGGAACTGGACTCCCCAAAAACTGCTGACTGGAAGCCTTACCAATAAGTTTATTAACACGTATTCTGTGTATGTTACATACTGCATTCTTACAATAAGCAAGAGGGGCACCTAGGTGACTGTTAAGCTTGATTTTGGCTCAGGTCATGATCTCATGGTTTTGAGATCCACTCCTGCCTTAGATTAAGATTCTCTACCTCCCCCCATCCCCCGTTCACATGCTCCTTAAAAATAATAAGGAAAAAAGTTACTAAAACCTAAGAAAAGGGGCGCCTGTGTGGCTCAGTCGGTTGAGCATCCGACTTTGGCTCAGGTCATGATTTCACGGCTTGTGAGTTCGAGCCCTGTGTCGGGATCTGTGCTAACAGCTCAGAGCCTGGAGCCTGCTTCCCATTCTGGGTCTCCCTCTCTCTCTGCTCTTAATCCACTTGCATTCTGTCTCTGTCTCTCTCAAAAATAAATACTAAAACAAAATTTTTTTTTTTAAATCCTAAGAAAAATGCTTACAGTATTGCATTTATATTTTAAAAAACCCACACGTAAGTCGAACCATACAATTCAAATCTGTGTTGTTCAAAGGTCAACTGTAGAAGTTATCTAAATTACTAAGTATTAGACATCTCAGGATGTAGTAACATTCTTAATTTTTTATGTACTTTTTCCTTGATTTTTCTTCAACAACCACATTGCTTTCATAATTCGTCATTCTGCAAAGATAGCTTAATGCAACATTGCAATTCAAGGATTATAATGCACAGCTTGGCCTAGAATAAGCAAAGATTTCTATAACCCACCCTCCCCCCACAAACAAGTTGTAATGGTTGAGTGCTTCCCTTCCACAAAGAGCAATTCAAAACTACGTAAAATTTTAGAAAATGGGCATCTCTCAACCAAATTTTTCACTGGATATTGTGTTTCACAAATTCAAGGTATCTCATTAGTAGTCCCAACAGAGACAGGTACTTCTCTCCACATTTCAACCTTCATAATCAACTGTTGGCATTATTAAACAGTTACCTGTCAGTTTCAGTCAGTTACATCTGACTTAAGGAAATAAGGGGGTAAGGTAATGCCTGGCTGGCTCAGTGGGTAGAGCATGTGACTTGATCTGAGTTGTGGATTCAAGCCCCATGCTGGGTGCAGAGATTACTTAAAAATAAAAGAAAAAAAAAAGCAAACCTCAGCATTTTAGAAGTGTATTGTATTGTTCTTAAGTGTTTTTTCATTTATTTTTGGGAGAGCCAGAGCATGAGTGGGGGAAGGGCAGAGAGGGAGACACAGAATCAAAAGGAAGTTCCAGGCTGAGCTTGTCAGCAGAGCCTGACACAGGGCTTGAACCCACAAGATGTGAAATCATGACCCGAGCCGAAGTCAGATGCTTAACCGACTGAGCCACCCAGGCAATCCCGTTTGTTTTTCCTAAAAAAGGGAAGGCTGCTACTTTCATTTATTTTTGAGAGAAGGGTGCCTGGGTGGCTCAGTGGATTAAGTGTCTAGCTCTTGGTTTCAGCTTAGGTCATGATCTGGTTCATGGTTTCAAGCTCTGTGCTGACACTGTGGACCCTGCTTGGGATTCTCTCTGCCCCATCCCCACTTGTTCTCTCTCTCACAAAAATAAACAAAAAATGATCTGAGGGAGAGAGACAGTGAGAGAAAGAGCGCGCGCACAAGAGTGGGGGAGGGGCAGAAAGAGAGAAAGAGAGACAGAGGAGGGGGAGAGAATCTCAAGCAGGTTCTATGCTGTACAGAGCCTGATGTAAGGCTCCATCCCATGAACCATGAGATCATGACATGAACCAAAATCAAGAGTCCGACCCTTAACCTACTGAACCACCCAGGCGCCCCAAAGCCTATCATATTCTTTTTTTTTTAATATATGAAATTTATTGTCAAACTGGCTTCCATACAACACCCAGTGCTCATCCCAAAAGATGCCCTCTTCAATGCTCATCACCTACCCTCCTCTCCCTCCCACCCCCCCATCAACCCTCAGTTTGTTCTCAGTTTTTAAGAGTCTCTTATGCTTTGGCTCTCTCCCACTCTAACCTCTTTTTTTTTCCTTCCCCTCCCCCATGGGTTTCTGTTAAGTTTCTCAGGATCCACAAAAGAGTGAAAACATATGGTATCTGTCTTTCTCTGTTATAAACTTATCATATTCTTAACTAGACTAGCTTCTACATAGCAAAACTCCCCTTCAACAAACATCTACTCATTCTGGGAATTTTTTTTTTAAATCTTATTCTTGAGAGAGAGACAGAGTTCAAGTGGGAGAGGAACAGAGAGAGGGAGACACAGAATCTGAGCTGTCAGCACAGAGCCCAATGGGAGCTTGAAGTCACAGTTCAGTTCATGACCTGAGCTGAAGTCGGACGCTTAACCGACTGAGCCACCCTGGTGCCATTCTGGGGATGTTTTAAGCCATTTCAAAAAAAGAGGTTCCCAAATCTACAAGTATCAAACAAGTATTAGGAGTATGTAAAAGAATGCTTTTCACAGGAAAAGAAATAAGAGCGACATTTCATAATTCAGTAAAGTCAATAAACCTTGACCAAACACTAAAACATCAAGGACACAGGAAATATATAAAATAATTAAAAAAAAATACAGGAAGTACTTATTTCTAGTATCACTGAAAACCTACGTGCATAATAGTGACAAAATGGTTAAGGTGCACATGAACTCTTGATCAAGAGAACGGTATCTTTATACTTGAGATTAATGCTTTAAATATTAGGGATCGGTCTTAAATCAGCAATTTCCCTTAAGTGGTTCAGTAAATAACACTCAAAGAAAACGGTAACATGGCAATCTAGGTATATATATATAATATATAATATACAATACTGTTTTGTATGTCTGAATATTCTCTTTAAACATGGGGAAAAGGTAAAAACGTTCGTAAGTATTATAGTCACAGATCCACATTGATAGGCAAAATTATGTTTTTCAAACATTTCTCTTTTCAGCTATCATTTATCACCAACAAATATTTGATTACTAGCTTCAGTGGTATCCACTACTTATCTACCATTTATCAAATTACCCGTCTGAATTACTTGATTCTTAATCCTATTTATGAGTCATTATTTCAATTTTTACATTTTTTTATATTGTATTACTGCAAATTCACATACCGTGATCCCCAACTTTCCCCTCAAACACCAAAAAACCCTCTTGCCACAAAGCCCATCAAAATGTCTACATCACAAGTAAGCAATAATAAGGGAATGCAAGTGGTCTAGACCAGTACTTTTCTTTGATGTGCCCATCAGTTCTAGGATAGGGCATAAAATTCTGTATTTCTATGAAACTTCCAGGTTATGATGATGATGATGACAATGATGATGATGATGTTGCTGCTGGAGCACAGACCATATTCTGAATAGCAAATACAAAGTGTCAGTGATACTTATTCACAAGATTTCATTTCTTTTTTATATTGCAATTGAGTTCCAACAAATTATACTTTTATAAAATTTATACTATTTTATTTTACTTATTTTTTTTAGAGAGAAACAGAAAGAGCATGTCGGGGCAGGGGGGAGGCAGAGAGAGAAAGGAAGGCTTCATGCTCAATGCGGAGCCCACACGGGACTCAATCCCACAACTCTGGGATCATGACCTGAGCCAAAATCAAGAATTGGATGTTCAACTGACTGAGCCACCCAGGTGTGCCCAAAATATACTTTTTAAAGTCTACCATGGAGACAGGTGTTTGGAAAATCAGTATTTTTCAGTATTTACCAATACTGTGCCTTTTTTTTATGTTACACCCCAGCTGGATCTGGGGAACCACTCAGCGGTCAAATCAAATGTATTAATTTTTATACAGTAATAGATATACATAATCACAGTCACTTAATGTAACAGACTGTAAATAATCAAATCAATCGAAGTCAGGTTGTCGCCAAATGAGTTTGTCAAACTAATGATAATATTTGTCATAAAATTTTAATTTTTTATAAGGAAATAATTTTTAATAAGGAAATGAATTAAAGTTACAACATTCTCCATCACTCAGACCTAAGCAGCTAGAACATGGGATTATACCTAAATTTGAGAACTGACAATAAGATGACCATCTTCTGTTACTCTGAACTCAATTTTATCACCTATGAGAAAAACCATGCCAAGATTCACTCAAATTAACAAAGACCAAGCAAAAAAGTGAATCCCTGATTTACTTCAAAACAATGTGAAGCAGAGGGAGTAGATGCAGGTATAGGTGAAACAAGATTACACAAGGACTGTTAAAACTGGATCAAGTTCATGGAAACTGATTATATCCCTCTTTGTGTAAGTTCAAGAATTTTTCACAAAATTGAAACAGCATCAAATATCCACATACATGTATGTAAGATTATAAAGAACTTATAAAATTTTAGTTTTAGGACTGTTCAATTGTGTATAAAAGGGAAAAATGGCAAGAACCTAAGTGCCCCAAATAATAGTTTTAAGTAAAATAGTGTTTAAGTATGCAATGTATGCAGCTATTAAAATTCTTAGATTATCTAATTTTATGTTATTATATTCACATTAAGAAATTTTTTCTACTTGAATGTTATGTGCTGTATGTATGACATGACTTTCTGAAAAGCCTATGTATGCATACTCCTGGAGAATAACTTTTTTTTTTTTAATTTAAAAAAAAAAATTTTTTTTCAACGTTTATTTATTTTTGGGACAGAGAGAGACAGAGCATGAACGGGAGAGGGGCAGAGAGAGAGGGAGACACAGAATCGGAAACAGGCTCCAGGCTCTGAGCCATCAGCCCAGAGCCTGACACGGGGCTCGAACTCACGGACCGAGAGATCGTGACCTGGCTGAAGTCGGACGCTTAACCGACTGCGCCACCCAGGCGCCCCTGGAGGATAACTTTTTAAGAAAATGACAAAGTTCTTCCAAATTTTGTCTACAGCCCCATTCCAGGAAACACACAACCCATGTCCTCAAATTACAACTCAACTCATTCCACCACAGCCAAACCTATTTCTTTAGTTTTTTTTCTAATGTTATTTATTTTTGAGAGAGACAGAATGCAAGTGGGGGAGGGGTAGAGAGAGGGGGAGACAGATTCTGAATGAAGCAGGCTCCAGGCTCTGAGCTGTCAGCGCAGAGACCAGTGCAGGGCTCAAATTCTTGAACCACAGGAGATAGTGACCTGAGCCCAAGTCACTTAACTGGATGACCCACCCAGTTGCCTCCAGCCAAACCTATCTTAAAACTGCATTTCAGGGGCGCCTGGGTGGCGCAGTCGGTTAAGCGGCCGACTTCAGCCAGGTCAGGATCTCGCAGTCCGTGAGTTCGAGCCCCGCGTCGGGCTCTGGGCTGATGGCTCAGAGCCTGGAGCCTGTTTCCGATTCTGTGTCTCCCTCTCTCTCTGCCCCTCCCCCGTTCATGCTCTGTCTCTCTCTGTCCCAAAAATAAATAAACGTTAAAAAAAAAAAAAAATTAAAAAAAAAAAACTGCATTTCAACTTAACTACAAAACTGTTTACTAAACCCCTACCATAGGCCTTAGCTATTTAACTTCAGTCACAGAATCTTTAGAATTGAAGCATTTCTACAAAAGGAGTTTTAAGTTTTTAAATTAGAAACAAAATAGTGTTGCTCATTATACTCCTCAGTCTAGGCACACAGCAAGTTTCCTTCCAACCCTAAATCCCTCCTTGCCCAGAGGTAAACAATGTTTTTTCACATGTAGCTTTCCAGATATTTCTCTCATACCTTTACGTAGAAGACAAAGTTCTTAATACGTGTGCTGTCAAAAAGTGCTCGAGTATTTAGTGGGGGAAAGCCTGAAGGGCCAAGAGAGGGAAAACACCAGTGAGGAGATGACCTTTGAGTGAAGTGAGGAACCTAATCTTAGGAATGTCTCAGGGAAGAACATTCCAAGGAAAGGCTCTGAGACAGGACCATCTAGTGTGTTCAAGACTCAGTAAGGAGGCAACGTGGCTAGAGCATACTGTGTGTATACTATTGGTAAAGAGGAGCACAACAGATCATGTACTTTGTTAAATCACAGTAAATTTTTAACACTGAAAATAGGGAGCTATTAGTTTAGTTTCAAGAAGAAACTCCTTCAGGCAATACATTTTTCAAGCATTACATTTCAGTAGGACCAATGCAGCTACCACAACTGGTGGGAGGGGCAAAAAAACCTAAACCTATTCCAATTGTGCACCAGACAATGACAGCTTGAAACTGGACCAAGGAACGGCAGTATGGGTCAATTCTTGTATTTTAAAGGAAGCACTGACAGTTATTTCACAAGGCCAAAGATAAGGTATGAGAGAAAACAGATAAGGATGGCTAACCAACATCTGACCTAAATTGACATAAAAACTGGAGTTTCATTAACAGGCAACACTGGTTTGAGAAGATTGCAAGAGCCCAGGTTTGGACTTTTAAGTTGATACCCTTAAAGGGAGTAGTCAGCCAGGCAGTTAAACAGACTGATTGGCAAGTCATCCAAAAGAGGCCGAGGCTGGTGATGGAACCATGGGAATAATTAGCTTATAAATGGTATAGAAAATCATCCGACTGAATGAAAGGACCCAGAAACAGAACAAAAACCGGGAAGCTAAGTAAAAAAACGTTTCAAGGAGGAAAGTGGCTCCACTGGTTAAATCATACCAACTGGTCAAGTGTGATGAGGACTGAAAAAGACTGCTGGATTTGGCAACACAACCCTCTAGGATGTGTATTTTTTTAAACCATAAATACAATTATTTATTTGACTACAACTCACTTTTAAAGTGTATTTACTTCCTCAAAAGAATACTGTCACATCCAAATATTTTATAAGATTATACCACAAAGCTACATCTAAGTAATTCATTACCTTGGACACTTCATTATGCCATTTAACAGAAGTTAAAATATATAACGATATTTAGTTGGACACTCTCTGAAAATGGAGGTCCAACACAATTGGGCGAGGGTAACTTTAACCCAGTAAAGATTTGTTTTCCATAAATACTTCAATATGTCAAGTAAAGGTCAACCTAGTATGATTAAGAGTTGAAATCTGTAGGCCTAACTGCCTGAATTAAACCCATGTGTCACCATTTACTAAGTATGTCTAACTGGGCAAATTTTAAAAATTCTGTGCTTCAATATTCTCATCTCCAAAATGTGAATACTTATACAAAGATTACGATGATGATTTAAAAAGTTCACACAAGGGTGCCTGGGTGGCTCAGTTGGTTAGGCATCTCACTCTTGACTTTGGCTCAGGTCGTGACCCCAAGGTCGTGGGATCTAGCCCTGCTCTGTGCTGAGCATGGAGCCTGCTGAAGTTTCTCTCTGCCCCCTCCCCCTCTAAAATAAACTAAGAAAGGTTACAAGAACTTTAACACTGATGAATACAAACATGGTAAAGTGTCCATATTATAGCTTCCAAAAGGAAAAAACTGTGTCTACTTCATTTTTCTTTTCAAATAGGGAAGCAATCCTATCATGTCTGAACCAAAGGGGTTGTCAGAGAAGTAACCAGTTAATTCCTACAATCTGATCAACCTGCCCTCTTCAAACAACTTACATCTGCTCAGTAATACATGCCCCAAAAAAACTCATTTGAAAAACCTGGGCAAGTAGGATTATGTGCTTTTTTTTAAGAGATTAACCAGATAGTGACCATTCTGATTGGCTACTCTGGTAACTCTTCTAATTTATTGTCCTCTTTGAACTTTGTCCTCATTACTAACATCCCCATACAATAGCCAGAAGGAAATTCCAAAGAAATAGGATCTCAGCATTCTCAAGTTCCTTCAAAAGACTCCTTTTCTTCCCAAAATAATCTAGATATTAAATGTGGCCCTACAAGGACCTATATACTATGCTTGGTACTTGCCTATCTTTCCAATTATTTCTTGCTCTGTAGCCAAGTTTTTTCTCCCAATAATCTGTGCTTTTAGGTAGGATAATCCACTTCCAGATCTAATTTCAACACTAATTCCTTTAAGGTCTCTCACTGGCAGCACCCTCCCACCTCCATATTCTAAATTTGGTTCTCTTCCTATCATCTCACTCTGTTCTTTTCCTTCTAGATTATAAAATGCTCAATGATCTATAATAACAAAGAGGGCTAGGGAACAATCTTTTGTTCATCCCTATATGCCCCAGCCTAACAGTGATTTTCAGAATAAGCACTCAAATGTCTACCTCACAAAGCAGTATTTAAATTGCTTTCTCCTACTCTGAACTCTAATCTGCTCCTTTTGTTTACCCAACATCTATCAGCTCCTCTCTAATCCCAATTACACTGCTTTTGAGGAGGCCAGCTCATTATTTTTCTGTGTATTTGAATATCTCATCGCCTACTTCTAATCTCACTCTCCTCTAAGCCATTTCCACACTATTACATTTCTAAAATGAAAATCTGATCGCACTCCCCAGTTTAAAACCTCAATAGCTCACCAATGGTTTTGGATAAAATAAAAACTCCCTGGCCTGGCATTAAAATTTTTATAATCTGGCATTATTACTTCTAAGCTTCACTTCAGTTCCTTCTCTTAGAAGCATTTCCTGACTGGGGCACATGGGTAGCTCAGATTGGTTGAGCACCTGACTTTGGCTCAGGTCATGATCTCATGGTTTGTGATTTCGAGCCCTACATTGGGCTCCCTGCCCAGATCAGGGAAGCGGCTGCTTCAGATTCTCTATCTCTCTCTGCCCCTCTCCTGCCTGCACACTCTACCATTAAAAAAAAAAATTTTTTTAAAGCAGCATTTCCTGACCTTTTAAGAGTCAATGAGGTACTCATTTTTGCATACTTTTTATAGGATCTATGTTTCCCTCTTAATCACATGGTGACATCTCATTCACCCATTTCCCTCACAAGGTTATGAGTCCCTGAAGAACTACACCTTTTTGTATCTCCCAAACTGTAACACAAGATAAATTTGTAGCATGAACAGGAAAGAGCATATAGCGAACAGAAACCACACAATGACAATGACAGAGAGTTAACAGGTAAAAATAGCTTTCCTACAATAAAGGCCACCAACAGTACTTGGACCTATTAAAATTTTCCATTCCTGTTCCGTATAACCTCAGGACAGTTCATAGAACTTTCTCCCATTCTGGTTTACATTGAGGAGGTCTTCAGTGTTCACTTTAATTGGACTTTATTCTTTTAGTACAAGCAAGGGATGTATGTTAATGACCCTAGTACCACACAGCATTCAATAATGCCTTTAAAAACCATTTTACTTTTTAACCTCAGTTCAAAATCTACTATTGCAACTCTCAAGTGAGTTATCAAAATATTCCACTGTTGTCAGTAAAATACTAGATGATGCTAAATTTCTTAAGTCTTTAGGTTCTCATTCCTTCCTAGTACTCTTGGGAACACACCAGATTCCCCAACATTTAGCTGGGTCCCAAGTTATCACTGAAAGAGGTCAGCCCCCAGATCTTTCCTAATTTGGATACAGGTTAGATTTCACTTTCTGAGATTAAAAAGCCTAGCTATCCTTTTTTAAAAAAAACTCCCAGTGAGACAGCATTTATTATCACAGGATGTTTCTTACAGCTTGATTCACGTTAAATTTTATTAAGAATAAACAGAATACAATCCACAACCCAAGGAAGATTACTCTGAATGACACTAATTTGCAATAATCTAAAGAAAAAAAAACCACGTAGTATGTCCACGTCTTGTTGCTAATAAAAACAAGCCATTTTCATTCTAAAGTATATGTAACCTTCAGCTGCTCTTTCCAATTACCAAAGTTTCTCAGTCAGCCCAATTACAAACTCCTAATTCCATCATAGTTTACAAAAAACTGAGATGGCATCCCTTGGGAAACATCTGAGATAGACAAAAATCTCAACCTAAGCATTTCCAGAAGCTACCACCTACACCGTATCAACTAGACTTAAAGGGGTGTATTTCCTAGTCTTTGCAATGAAACCAAGTGGACCTCACACCTCTTACCATCACCCAGGAAGGGTGTGCATCTGTTCCGAAGGCCCCCCTGGCTCCAGGTCATCCTGGCTGCTGCTGTTCCAGGCTGGGCATCCATGTTGCTGCAGCTTGTGGTTTGTGAGGGGTAGTAGTGTACAGGAAAAGCAGGATGGGATTTCAAGGGAAACAGGAGGAAGATGGCTTTCTGGGAAAATGCCATCACCATTATAGGTGTTAAGTAGTACCACACACATTTTATTGCAGCACAGTTTAAAAATTTAACAAATGATAGATTAAAAATAAAAAAACAAAAATAAAAAATTAAAAATACAGACGTCCAGAGATGCTCTAAAACAGTTAAGTTAAAGATCAGGAAAAATAAGGTCACAGACTTAACAGCCAGTAAAATTCTTTCGAGCGTGGGGAAGGGGATGAGGGCAAGGGTGGGGTTGGGAGAGAAAAGGTTTATGTGATCAATCCACTTAAAAATGCTAATGCCTTCACTTTCTCTCCCAAGATGTAAAACTCCAAAGTCAATCAGGAGGCCGGAGAAATTCTTATGAACATTCAGAAAAACTCGATTTTAATCCGGTTAAAAATCATCAGTGTCATCATCATCATCATCATCACCATCATAAGTATAATAATAATAAATAATAATAGTAACTAGTAACAACAATAAAAAGGAAATCAGCGGAAAGTCAGGAAAAATGTAAAAAAAAAATTGGAATAACTTACTGTAGCTGAAGATCAAAAAAATCTCACTGTAAAAAAACAAAAATAAAAATAGCCCAGATTAGAAAAACGGGAGGTGCAAAAATGTCAAGTCAGTAAAGTTCATTTCTTTTCTTTCTCCAAAAGCAGTTTCCACAAAAACCGCAAGGGTAAAGTTCTCAGTAGCAGACAAGCAAAGCCCTTTCCACATCATCAATCAATCTTAAAAATACACGAGGAAGTAGAGAGGTCAGTTTATGAGAGGCTAAAAGGCTCCTCCTCCTCTAACCCAACTGCTGCAGAAAAAATAGAAATAGAAATTTTAAAAATTACATCTTAAATCCAAGGCCCGTTTTTGGAAACAATTAAAAAAAAAACACCTGTAAATTTGCCGTAGTGCACACCAAGTTGCATCATTATGTTTAAAATGTCTTTATAAAATCAGTTTTGGAATGGGAATGTGTGTGTTCTGGAAGGGTGGGGAAGGGAGGTTAAAAATCAAAGCTGAGCTCCAGTGAGTAGGGATGGGGTTCGCCTTGCTGCCCTGTGAAAGGAGAAGGGACAGATTGAGTCAGAGTTCCTCAGAAATGTTGTGCCCTAAACCCCCAAGACAGAAACATCTGTCCACTGCATCTAAAACATTTTGGTAAAGCATAACATTACACTGGGATGGGAAAGCCTCTACAGAACCATCCCCTCCTCCAGTGACTGTCTTCACAATTCTTCAATTATCAGTAGGTGACTAAAATTTACTAAATATATGCCTATATTCCCAAAAGGGTCTAAAAAAACAAAAATCTACAACTGAATGTTCATCTTGAACATCAGCAGTTTGGGCAAAGAAATTATAGAAAAACCAGGCCAAAAGAGATGAAGAAGTGAGCATAAGTCAAATATCAAGATTATGAAGGGGGAATGGTCTACCATGAAGATACCTACTAGAGATGACATCTATTCTCAAAACTAGTAAATGATCGAACTACAAGACCTGGTAGATTCTACAAAAAGGGGAAAGATGTTTTAAATAAGAAGCACATCATAAAAATAAATAAGGAGCTCATCATTCCACTCACTGACAATAGAAAAACCACAAATGAAGGACAAGATTATTAGAGCTACTGAATATTTAATGTCATAAAATAGGTGAAAAATAAATTGTGGTCCTTGAGGAATGTTTCTGTGGTCCCACTGTTTGTAAGCCAGTATACATAGCTAATTCCAAGATATGAAATCCAAGAATCTGATACATAACACCCACTGAAACATACATGACCAGATTGGCTGTTTCATCAGGTAAGATTTGAAATTAGATTGCAGATCTTCTGACCAAATAAGGAACTGGTTGCCCTCACATTTCAGTATTCAGCCAAATGTCAGTAAACTAAAACATCTTATGCTGAGCTTTTAAAGTGTTCCTTACATCAATTATGTGTCAATGACTACAGCAACAGAACAGATACTAAACCTCTAAAATTTTAACTTTTTCAAAGCAGACTAGTTGAGGCATGACAAGGAAGTTACTTTTATACTTGGACTGATGTGTTAAATTGTACAAACTACAGGGGTGTGTGGCTGGCGCAGTCAGGAGCATGTGACTCTCGATCTCAGGCCTGTGGGTTGAAAACACCACATTGGGTGTAGAGATTAAAAATAAAATCTTTTAAAAAAAATTACACAAACTATGAAAACAGAAGTTAATATGAAAAGCATTCACAATTCTGAAAGTCTTCCAAAATGTTATGTTAAATAGATGAGCTATCAACACATAAAAAAATAAATAACTTTAGTGCCTAATTATACCTAGAGAATACTTTGTCCAACCTCTGGGAGGTTTGGATCCCTTCTTCTAAAGGACTATTCTCAAAGTGAGGGCTGCGAACCAGCACCAAGTGGCACTTATTAGAAATGCAAATTCTCAGGGCCCACACCAGACTTAATTAGAAACTCTGGTGGTGGAGAGCCTTGAAAACTATTTCAACTGTTCTTCCCCTCGCTAATTCTAATGTCAGTTCACATTTAAGAACCACTATGAGAGCTTAACGGGTACCCCTTTAGGTATGAGCACTATAAAATAAATCTAAGATCATAACCTATCATAGTAATTGCACCAAGAGAATTAAAAAACTGTATAGTAATCCTTTTCCCCTTAACACACCCCAACTTTCTATTATCTAAGAAAATACATGCAGTTATACTACATCTAATAACTAATAGTACTAGCAGTTCTCACCAATTCTCTAACATATCTAATATGTACAAAATCATCATCTTCCCTGATCCCTATGAGTATGCTTATTAAGCATGAGTAATGCACTCCAGATAATTAACAAAACTCTTTCAAGACAAAAAAAAAATGTTAGTAAGGTAGAAAACAATTACTAATATACAAAAACTGCTTTTAATAAAACCTTCTGTACACTTTTCAGCCTCCGTACAACAAATTACGAGTAGAAATCAGACATGAAAATAGGTAAGATGTCTAAGCCCCCTTGTTAAGTATAAAACTGAAAGCCATAAGGTTTAAATGATTTGCTAACGCAATAAAGAGGGTGGGGGAGATAGGGAATAAAGTCTGTTCTCTTAACTATGTCACTCCCCAGTTAACACATTAGACAATAACCACTTAATGTAATCTTTAATATTACAATAATGAACTATTTTGGATTTATACTTTTGTTCTTACAGCAGTCCCATTCAAAACAAAGTCGCATGCTATATGAAACCCAGTGAAGACCTCATCACAAATAACAAGGAATGTTTAAATTCTCTACAGAAGAAAACAGCAACCACCGCCAAGCATTCCCCTGCTACGGGCATGGGAAACACCAGAAGGTCAGGAGACCTGCAACTTAGTCACCCTTCTTAAACCCTTCCTCTTTAGCCATATGAAAATGCTACTAAACCCTACGAATCTAAAAACACCTCTAAAATTGTTTCAGACATGAATTCTGGGGTCAAATCTTTCCAGCTGGATACTAAAGTAATTGCTTCCTTGGTACACGCTGATCCTAAGAAACCCCATATTTCTAACACCTCAAGGCAAGAAAAGAGCCCTTCAATTAATTTCACTTCTTACCAATAACTGCTATTAAATATTAATTCTTCACATTTCTCTATTTGTCAACGACTTAACCAATCACTACCCTTAACTCATTTCTAACAGTTCTGCAGTGATAAACTTTAGTTTTAAGCCCATTTAATATACGTTTACATTTTTAATGGGCAATGCTTTTAATCCCTATTACAGTATCTACAGAGTGAGGGAATTAACAAATGCATCATTATTCCTGGTAAAAGTACTTTTACCTTCTGTTTCCTGAAGGATGAATTTACCCTGCAGTATTGGTTTAAATTTTGCTTAGTAAGTTTTTGTAACACATCATAAAAAATAAAATCAACTAAATCTTCCCCTTCCCACAGTATTAAGACAAAGTGTTTTCTTGGATAAGTGAATGTGATACCTAGAAACCTATGTAATTTTTATAAATTTCGTGAACATTTTTAGTAAATTTCAGGATCTAAAAAGTAGGCACTATAATAGTTTCTGAATAAAAAAGATTTCGATATTTGGGAAAAATTATTGCCAGAATATCCTGAAAATCAAATTTTAAGTTTATTTTAGAATGTTAAATTAATAACAGCTGCAATTCTCGTAACTAATATTTTCCCCAAGTCCAGTTTGGAAATTTCCAGTTACCGCTAGTGGTTGCTGTAATTAGTTTCTTGTAAAGATTCAAATATAGTACTTTTAATACCTACTATTCCAATAGCTAGGTAAAGCCACTTGACTAACCAACCTAGTGGTCAAATTCCTTAGTTCCGCTACTGATTTAGTACGACCCTAGTAACCGACACTCTAGAGCCTCAGTTTCTGTCTGAGAAAGATAGTAGTACCTACCTCAAGCAAAGTTCCACTAACTTATATATTTCAAGTGATTTGTAACCTGCAGATAAAAAGTAAGCCAGCTTTAATTATTACTGTTAATATGCAAACGATCACAATTTTTAAAAAAATAGAATTGAAAATAACTACTTCGAGGTCCGCCATTGCTCAGAGAGGTGTAAAAAAGTAATCGGCAAAACGTTAAATCTATTGTTATATTTACTACTCATACCCTGCGGCACGCTCCAGAATTTAAAGGCTTGCGGTACAAGATTTACTCGGTAACCCTTACCCATCCCCCGCCCAATTTTTAAATTTAACAGGAGGCATCGACACTACAGGAACTTCCACTGCAATAAGAAGCATCTCGATCTTCCCTTTCATATCTCTCCTGGAGTCCTCATGGTCGTAGAAAATGAAAGGAAGCAGCCGTTAACACAGAAAGAGCGAAAAAGAAAAAGGACATTTCCCCTGCCGATCGTGGCCCAGAGGACACCAGGTTAAATCTACGCCAAGGGCTGAGGCCTATAAAACTCTGTCCTGAATAAAACCTAATGGCCCAACGCAAATTGAATAAACGGGGCCTAGTTACTCTACCGAGGGTAGGGTTCCCTCGTCTTCTCTCCCACACCCCTTCGCGCTCCGGGAGGAACCCAGCGCCTGCCCTGCTTCCGCCCCCTCCACTTACCAGGAGGGGGGAGGGAGAAGGGATTCGATTCTGAATCTCCTACTCCCGAGTTCTACGTGGAGAAGCCAACTGCTGCTCGAGGTCGACAACGCGGCCGCAACCGCTCAGTCTTCGTCTCTTCACAAAATGGCCCCCGAGTCTCCTCTGCCGCCGAGGCGAAGGCCTAGCCCCCGCCCCGCTCCCGAGAATCCTGCTATTGGCTGCGACTTTTCTCGCTCCCGCTTCTAATTAGACAGTTCTACTGCTCTTCACAACGCTGCCCAATCACAACCACTAGTGGGTTAGACTATTCGGGAGAATTTCCACATGCGTGGGAGAAACTAGTTTGTAAATGGCTACTTTTCCTGTCATTTATCACCTGAGAAGTGCTTATTGGTCACTGTACCTGACGAAGCGCTGGGTGGAAACTCGTCTTTGTATCGCGCACCGCTTCACATCCGGGTATCCGGGAGGTCTGATTGGCGGCCGCATTCTCCTATCTCTGCTCCTTAGATCTCCAAGTAGAAGGCCCGCCCGGATCTCGGAATTCCCGCGGCGTGGGGGCGGGGAAGGATTGAGGGATTTTTTTTAGATAGCAGGCTGGAAGGAACTGCCCTAGCCTCGGGTCAAGGAAAAAAGGACGCACCTACTGAATCCTCCACCGAATGTGGGTAAAGAGAGGACTTTTCTTAGAGAGGAAAGGGAGCAATGAGGACCAGCCTGCCGAAAACAAACCAGCCCTGCAGTTTTTCCAAGCCAAGTCCCTTCTCAGTTCTAGACCCGAATGTCAGCCCTTTCCTGGACAGCTCCACTTGTCAGCCTGTCAAGCCTTGCTTCAGACAACCCATAACTCAGCCAAACCAACTAAACTTCCTTATTCCTTTCCACTACAAAAAGTAAAGAAGTCCAAAGTGCTGGCCTGGAATACTAGGCCCACCCTCTGGCCTCAAGTCATCCTGCTGATACCCTAGTGCCAACCAAATTGGCTTATCCCTCCATCTCCCCTCACCATCCAAATCTGGTCCCTCAAGTCCCCTCATCCTGAAATGGCCTACCACCTACTCCCTGGGGTTACCGCCTGCCAGTCCCTCTGGTTTTATTATAGCAGCCGTGAACGCAATCAAAATAGCTCCAGCTCTACCAAGAATGGGGGAGATTTCTTTACACAGTTAAGGAAAGGAGGATGCAGAACACCTGATAATGTGATTTCATCTGTATCCATCTTAAGGGGTAAATGTATAAGTGAATGCAGTTTTATGCATTAGTTTTGAATTAATTCTGAATTGCAGAGAGATTCACAATGAAGCTAGCTGTTAACCTGTCAAATGACAAAACAATTTATTAACTAGCTTGATGTCTTTCCTTCAAGAGAAAACAATCCACGGATTGGGAGAATACGGTGCCTCACAAGCAATGTCTACCCGGGACATTTGGGCAACAGCGACTTTTACGTAGCATTAGAAGAGGCAACTCAGAAACAGGATTGGGGTTACATATCTGACCTTATTTAGAAAGGTCAAGGAAAAAGAAACAAGTTTAGAGGCCAGAGCTGGCTTGACGTTTGGGGATTGGCTAACAGGGTATATAGCGTTTCCGGTCAAGCAGAATTTATAGGGTACACCTGGAAGGAGGGACTCCATCTTGGATCTAGAAATT
The DNA here is from genome assembly GCF_014898765.1 of Herpailurus yagouaroundi. Lineage (NCBI taxonomy): Eukaryota > Metazoa > Chordata > Mammalia > Carnivora > Felidae > Herpailurus > Herpailurus yagouaroundi. Next base: position 1,166,355 of record NW_024412396.1, read on the forward strand.
TAGTTCAACATGCCCTTGGGGAGCAAACTTTATCTTTTTCAGTGGTATGCCTTGTTATACTGCTTGAATTTTTTGGCTATATGCTTTTAAGCAAATTTGGAAACAATCTAAGCATGTAAAAAAACATACTCAATTATTAACATAGTTCTCTTCCTGGTGGGAGAATTACAGGCACTTTTTGTTTTATTTGTTGGGTTGTTTGTTTGTTTTACTTGTTCTTTTCTGTATTTTCCAAATTGTCAACTTTAAACAAGTAACCAGAGGAAAACATCCTACAAGTGCTTGAAGCCTCAGCTCAAGCTGAGGTTGCATTTGAAACTCTCTCATAGTGCTGTGGTTAATTTTACAGTCTTGTCCTGGATGGTAAGTTGTTTTGTTTGGTTTTTCTTAATTTTTATTATTGAAGTATAATTGACAATGTATTCATTTCAGGTGCACAACCTAGAGATTTGACAGTGCCATACATTATGCTGTGCTCACCACCCACAATAAGTATAGTTACCAAACAATGTTTTTCCATTATGGTAGCCTGTATTCACTATGCTGTACTTTTCAAATCTCTGGCTTATTTCTTTTTTAACTGGAAGTTTGTATCTCTTAATCCCATTCACCTGTTTCACCTATCCTACCTACTCCTTCCCCTCTGGCAATCACCAGTTCTCTATTTATCAGTCTCTTTCTATTTTTTATTTTTTAGATTCCACAAATAAGTGCAATCCTATGATATTTGCCTTCTCTGTCTGATGTATTTCCCTTAGCATAATACTCTCTAGGCCCAGCCATGTTGTCGCAAATAACAAGATCTCATTCTTTTTAATGTCTTATAAATATTCCATTGTGTGTGTATATGCATACATATACCTTTATGCATTCATCTATTAAAGAAGACTTAGGTTACTTCCATATCTTGGCCATTGTAAATAATGCTGCAATACACATAGGGGTGCATAGGTCTTTTCCAATTAGTGTTTTTGTTTTCTCTGGATAAATACCCAGTAGTGAAATCACAAAAGTTTAATTTTTGAGAGAGAGAGAGAGAGAGAGGACACGCACACAAGTGGGGGAGGGGCAGAGAGAGAAAATCCCAAGCAGGTTCTTTACTGTCAGCACAAAGCAGAGTGCTACACAAGGCAAGGCTCGATCCCAGAATCCTTGAGATCGTGACCTGCCTTGACCAGGCACCCCAGGGGTTTTTCTTTTCTTCATATCCTCACCAACACTTACTTCTTGTCCTTTTGAAACTAGCCATTCTGACAAGTATGAAATGATATCTCATTGTGGTTTTGATTTGCATTTCTCTGATTAGTGTGTTGGACATCTTTTCATGTCCATTGGCCATCTGTATGTCTTCTTTGGAAAAATGTATATTTAGGTCCTCTGCCCAATTTTAATTGGATTTTTTTTTTTTTAGTGTTGAGCTAAGTTCTTTTTTTTTTTTTCTTAATTAAATAGACTCCATGGCCACCATGGGGCTTGAACTCAAGACCATGAGATCAAGAGTCACATGTTCTATTGACTGAGCCAGCCAGGTACCCCTATAAGTTCTTTCTATATTTCAGATGTTAACTCCTTATTGGATATATATTGCACAAATATCTCCTCCCATTCAATAGGTTACTTCTTTTGCTGATGGTTTCCTTTGCTGTGCAAAAGTTTTTTATTTTGGTGTATAAGTAGTTTACTTTTGCTTTTGTTTCCCTTGTCTGAGGAGACATTATCCATAAATATGTTGCTAAGACCAGTGTCCAAGAGATTACTGCTTGTATTTTCTTTTAGGAGTTTTATGGTTTCAGGTCTCATGTTTCGGTCTTTAATCCATTTTTATTTTATTTTTGTGTATGGTATAAGGAAATGGCCCAGTTTCATTCTTTGGCACACTGCTGTCCAGTTTTCCCAGTACCACTTATTAAAGAGATGGTCTTTTTCCCATTGTATATTCTTGCCTCCTTTGTCATAGACTAATCAACCATATACGTGTGGGATCATTGTGGAATTTTCTATTCTGTTCCGTTGATCTGTGTGTCTGTTTTTATGCCAGTACTATACTGTTGCAATTGCTATAGCTTTGTACTATATCTTGAAATCTAGGATAGTGATATCTCTAGTTTTGTTCTTTCTCAAGATTGCTTTGACTAGTTGGGGTTTTTTGTGGTTCCATACAAATTTTAGGATTATTTGTTCTAGGTCTATGAAAAATACTATTAGTATTTTGATAAGGATTGCATTACATCTATAGTTTGCTTTGGCTAGTTTCGACATTTTAATAATGGTAATTCTTCCAATCCATGATCATGGCATATCTTTCCACTTGTTTATGTCTTCAATTTCTTTCATCAATGTCTTACAGTTTTCAGAGTATAGGTCTTTCACCTTGTGTAAGTTCATTCCTAGGTCTTTTATTCTTTTTGGTGCAATTGTAAATGGGATTGTTTTCTTAATTTCCTTTCTGCTAGTTCATTGTTAGTGTATAGAAATGCGACAGATTTCTGTATTTTTAACTTAGTATCCTGCAGCATCGCTGAATTTATTTGTTCTAACAGCTTTTTTGGTGGAGTCTTTAGGGTTTTCTCTATGTAGTATCATGTCATCTGCAAATAGGGACAGTTTTATTTCTTCCTTACAAATTTGGATGCCTTTTAGCTCTTGTCTGATTGTCACAGCTAGGACTCCAGTATAATGTTGAATAAAAGTGGTGAGAATTGATATTCTTTAATTTTTTTAACATTTATTTATTTTTGAGACAGAGAGCATGAACAGGGGAGGGTCGGAGAGAGAGGGAGACACAGAATCTGAAACAGGCTCCAGGCTCTGAGCTGTCAGCACCGAGCCTGATGCGGGGCTCAAACCCACGGACCGCGAGATCATGACCTGAGCCAAAGTCGGACACTTAACCGACTGAGCCACCCAGGCGCCCTGAGAATTGATATTCTTGTCTTGTTCCTAATCTTAGAGGAAAAGCTTTCAATTTTTCAGCATCAAATATGATGTTAGCTCTGGTTTTGTCATATATGTCCTTTATGATGTTAGCTCTGGTTTCGTCATATATGTCCTTTATTATATTTAGGTATGCTCCCTCTAAATCCATTTTGTTGAGAATTTTTTGTCATGAATGGATGTCGAATTTTGTCAAATGCTTTTTCTGCATCTACTGAGATGATCATATGGTTTTAATCCTTCATGTTGTTATAGTGATGTATCACGTTGATTGATTTGTGGATGTTGCACCATCCTTGTGCCCACAGTCCTACTTGATTGTGGTGAATGATTTTTTTTTAATGTATGGTTGAATTTGGATTGCTAATATTTTGTGGATGATTTTTGCATCTATGTTCATCAGGGATATTGGCCTGTATTTTTTTTTTTTTCCTTTGTGGTGTCTTTCTCTGGTTTTGGTCTCAGGGTAATGCTGGCTTGAGTTTGGAAGTTTTCCTTCTTCTTCTATTTTTTTTTTTTTTTTTTTTTTTTGGAATTGCTTGAGAAAAATAGGTATTAACTCTTCTTTAAACATTTTGTAGAATTCACCTGTGAAGCCCCCAGGTCAGGGACATTTGGTTTTGAGGAGGGTTTTGTTTTGTTTATTTTTCGTGAGAGAGAGCACGGGAGGAGGGGAAAGAAAGAGAGGGAGAGAGAGAGAGAGAGAGAGAGAGAGAGAGAGAGAGAGAGAATATGAGAGAGAATCCCAAGCAGGCTCCACGCTGTCAGCACAGAGCCCAATGTGGGACTCAAACTCACAAGCCATGAGATCATGCCTGAGCTGAAATTGAGTCAGATACTTAACTGAGCCACCCAGGGCCTCTGGGGAGGTTTTTGAATACTGACTCAATTTCATTACTAGTAATCAGTCTGCCCAGATCTCCTATTTTTTCCTGATTCAGTTTTGCAAAATTCTATATTTTAAGGAATTTATCTGTTTCTTCTAGGTTGTACAATTTTTTGCATGTAAGTTTTTGTAGTATTCACTGTAATCCTTTGTTGTTCTTTGATGTTGGTTGTTGCTTCTCTTTCATTTCTGATTTTATTTGAGTTCTTTTTTTTTTTCTTTTCAACGTTTATTTATTTTTGGGACAGAGAGAGACAGAGCATGAACTGGGGAGGGGCAGAGAGAGAGGGAGACACAGAATCGGAAACAGGCTCCAGGCTCTGAGCCATCAGCCCAGAGCCCGACGCGGGGCTCGAACTCACGGACCGCGAGATCGTGACCTGGCTGAAGTCGGACGCTTAACCGACTGCGCCACCCAGGCGCCCCTTTTTTTTTCTTGAAAAAAAAAAAGTTTTCTTTTTTTCCTGGCTGTTTGAAAAGATAAACAAAATTGATAAAGAACCAGCTTTTTGTTTCATTGCTTTTTTTTTTTTTCAGTCTCTATTTCATTTCCACCTTGATCTTTACTATTTCCTTCCTTTTATTAACTTTGGGCTTTGTTTTTGGATGGTAAGTTTTTTTTTTGATAGCAGAGTTTCATATTACTCTCTGTATTCCCCTGGCTTACTGCATATTCCAGGATCTTACACAAAGTGTATTTGAAATTTGTATTAATCAGTAACTTTATCAGAGAAATTGTTATTTTCCCAGGACATACAGGTAAATTGTCTTTTCTTCATTATATATTTTATATAGCATTTACTCAGAGGGACCCAGAGGCTGTGAGGCTTCCTTGGTCTGCAATCATGTAACTATTGATTTAAGTAAATAAAAATAATCACTGTTTAAAAAGCAACAACAGTCCCTGATGGAATCACCTGTGCTATGCCCACACTACCAAAATGAAACTTAATACTTTACCTAATTGCAGTTTGATTCTCTTCCAGGAGTGTAATCTTAACCAGTCCCTCTGAAATTTCCTGATCAGCACCAGTGAGGTAATCTGCCTAATAGACCCTTTTGTCCTCCATAGGAAGGTGACCTTGTCTGAAATAATCCTCCCCCCCCACCCACCCATTTACGTCTTCCTTATCTCACCCTCTCTCTGCCTTTGAAAACCTTTCCTTCCTATAATTCTTTGGAGCTCCTTTCTATTTGCTAGATATGGTGCTGCCTGATTCATGAGTCATTGAATGAAGTCAATTAGATCTTCAAATTTACTCAATTGAATTATGTTTTTTCACAACACTAACATGTTTTATTACTCATTGTTCTCATAGAATAAATACATCCATAAAATGTTAACAAAACCTACTTATTTTCATTTTACCAGAAATCTGTTTTAGTGCATTATCTTTGTCACGGCCTACTTATTAACCACTGTATTTGATGCAAGAGAAGTACTTAAGAGATCATTTATGTTTTCAAGGAGTTCATCCCTTTGCTAGGTGGGGTAGAATTAGAAAATATAGGAAGAATTGACAACCAGTCCCTCCATCAAGTAACTTAGAATTTACTAACGGTGAGAAAACAATGCAAAAATAGCATAATACAAGGCAAACTACTAAGCACTATGCTGAAGACACAGATTTATGACTCTGGTTTTAAAGCTTTGTAAACCTAGGTAGGCGAGATGAAAAGTAGGAAGCGCCCTTGATCTCTTCAGCTTACTCTAAACACCTTACAGTTCTAAAGTTGAATGCTTCTGTTGGTAGTGGTGTATAGTAGAAAGCAAGCCAGGAGCCAGACTCCAGTAGTGGAGGAAGAGTTAGGGAAGAGGTAAGGAAACAAAGTAGTAACTCCTTACCTTGGGCTAAAGAGAAAACAAAACTGAACTTTTTTTTTTTTTTTTTTTTTTGGTTTATGTACTTTTGAGAGAGACAGAGTACAAGCAGGGGAGGGGCAGAGAAAGAGAGGGAGACACAGAACCTGAAGCAGGCTCCAGGCTCTGAACTGTCAGTACAGAGCCTGACACGGGGGTCAAACCCAGGAGCCATGAGATCATGACCTGAACTGAAGTTGGACAGTTAACTGAGTGAGCCACGCAGGTGCTCCTGAACTTTCGTTTTCCATTCAAGAAGTAATTCTCTTTGAGGAAGGCTTTATGTGGCTTGGAGTTATTATCAGAGTAATATATCCCCTGCAACCGTCCCACCTCCCAGTTCCAAGCCACCTGCCAAGAAGAAGGAGGAGAAAGGAAAAGCAGCAACATCTGTGAAATGCCTAATTTACTTTTTACCTAAGTAATTAGCTGAATGTTGTACTCTATGTCTATCATATTACATACCCTCGTTGTACTTCTCTACCTTATTATATTCAACAAGTCAAACAGGAATTTACTAGTCAATCATCATTGCTTCTCTTCCTCTGCATCCTCCATCATCCAAGGTTGTCATAAGCATTTCCCACTGGAGAGTGAGGACATGGTCTCTGAAGAATCCAGACAAAGCATTTAATTTAAACTTCACAGAGGGGTGCCTTGGTGGCTCAGTTGGTTGAGACTTCACCTCAGGTTCGTGGTTTAGAGCCCTGTGTCAGGCTCTGTGCTGACAGCTCAAAGCCTGGAGCCTGCTTTGGATTCTGTGTCTCCCTCTCTTTCTGCTCCTCCCCCATTCATGCTCTTTCTGTCTCTCAAAAATAACCATTAAAAAAAAAAGTTTAAACTTCCAGAGCTCCCTGATTTACCTAACACTACTTTATAATTCTTTACACTAATTTGGAAACCTTTCTGACTGTTCACAGTGTATCTTATACAGGCAACTTTAGTCTATATGAAAAATAAATATGATAAAGATATTACACATCACTTTCAAGACCCTTCCTCTTTGGCTGCATTCTGTTTCTCCCACATTGAATCTGTCCCCCAAGCTCATTCTGCAAATTACTGTCATGGTAATCATCTAAAAGCATTTGCTTTTTTTGTGTGACTCCCACACTAAAATCCTATAATAGCTCTCTATTTCAGTCCTACATTTTCATTGTTTCATTCACAGCTCTTCCCTGACTGAGCCCGCCTTACCTGTCAATGTTATCCCCTCCACAAGACCCTATGCCTAGGCAGCCCCTGCAGTCCTTTTTCTTCAACAGGCCACATTGCCATTCTCTTTCCCCATAGTCCCAACTATTTTTTTTTAACTTTGTAATTTAACTTTATTTTTTATTTTTTAAAATTTATATCCGAATTAGTATATAGTGCAGCAATGATTTCAGTAGATTCTTTAATGCTCCTTACCCATTTAGCCCATTCCCCCTCCCACAACCCCTCCTGCAACCCTCAGTTTGTTCTCCATATTTATGAGTCTCTTTTGTTTTGTCCTCCTTCCCTGTTTTTATATTATTTTTGTTTCCCTTCCCTTATGTTCATCTGTTTTGTCTCTTAGAATCCTCATATGAGTGAAGTTCTATGATTTTTGTCTTTCTCTGACTAATTTCACTTAGCATAATACCCTCCAGTTGCATCCACATAGTTGCCCAACTATTTTTTAAAACAGAACTCAAGTCCCAATTAATGCTTTTTTTTTTTTAATTTTTCTTTTTTTTCAACGTTTATTTATTTTTGGGACAGAGAGAGACAGAGCATGAACGGGGGAGGGGCAGAGAGAGAGGGAGACACAGAATCGGAAACAGGCTCCAGGCTCTGAGCCATCAGCCCAGAGCCTGACGCGGGGCTCGAGCTCACGGACCGTGAGATCGTGACCTGGCTGAAGTCGGACGCTTAACCGACTGCGCCACCCAGGCGCCCCCCAATTAATGCTTTTAAAGAATATATTTATTCTTAAAAAATAAATATAATTTATTTATTATATTCAATTCAATATTGCTTCAATTGATTGATTCAATTGCTTATTCAATCACCCAGTACCTCATGTATTTTTTAAGTGTTTTCTGTGTTCAATGTATTGACATCACAAAACCAGATATAACATAGTTTTTATCCTCAATCCTTGTACCCCTACTCAAACTCATTTCAGTTATTATTTACCCCATAACAAGATAGCACTCTTTTGTTGTGTAATTCTTTTATTAATGGACCTCATTTTGTACTTGGTATGTATGTGTGAATCACAAAATTTTATAGATTGATGGCTTGACTTTCTGTCATAGCATCTTGTCATATCTATTTCTGTTTTCATTGCAAATGCCTTTGGCAGTGGGTAAAATCATACTAAGGGAATTTGGAATATAGACTCCAGTGAATAGATTATTGATGATCTGGCTTCTGAATTCTACAAAAAAGACTTCATGCATGCTGATAAAATTATTGGTCACTTTAGTTGGATATATGCCTTCTTAAGGCTTCCAGTGTTTTCTCCCCTATCTTATTATTTTAAAGCTTTCCATATGGAAGTAAGCTTTTTTCTTTTTTCTAAGAATATGTAATTTTTGTAAAACTTTGAAATACAGAAAAAGTTAAAGTTTCTATTTGATCCATCCTCTAAAAGCCTCCATTCCTAATTATTTGGTGTGTCTCTGTACAGATTAAAGAAAATGTATGTATGAATTTATTTTTACCTAAATATTATCATAATCTGTAATCAAGGACTTGTTTTTATCCTTTTTTAAAATGTATTAATGCTTTATTTATTTATTTATTTATTTATTTATTTATTTATTTATTTTGAGAGAGAGAGAGAGAGAGAGAGAGAAAGAAAGAAATCCCAAGCAGGCTCCACGCTTTCAGCACAGAGCCCAATGTGGAGCTTGAACTCACAAACTATGAGATCATGACCTGAGCTGAAACCAAGTCAGATGGTTAACTGACTGAGCCACCCAGGCACCCTCACCTTTCTTCTTAACAGGCAAAACCCTGAGCTTAAAAATTAAAAAAATAAACAAGGAAAAATGTTTACTCATAAAGCTTGAAAAAGTTAGATTAAAGAAATTTTGAATCATTACATCCACTTTAGTGTTTTTGAGGTTGAGTAGCATTTGATTTTGAGTGTCATTGGCTAACTTCAAATTAAAATAATAAAAGATAGCTTTTATTGAACAGATACCATGTGTCAAGTACTTTTCTAAGTGTTTTACACAAATTAATTCATTTGGTGATTTTCTTATCCCCATTTTTTAATTTTTTAATGTTTGTTTATTTTTTGAGAGAGGGAGAGGAGGAGAGAGAGGGGAGAGAGAGAGAGAGAGAGAGAGAGAGAGAGAGAGAAGGAGTGGAGGAGGGGCAAAGAGAGGGAGACCGATCTGAAGCAGGCTCCAGGCTCTGCACAGAGCAGAGAGCCCGCCGCAGGGCTTGAACTCATGAACCAGAACTCATGAACCATGAGCTACTGACCTGAGCCAAAGTCAGAGGCTTAACTGACTGAGCCGCTCAGGTACCCCTTCTTTAAAAAAATAATAATAATAATAATGTTTATTTATTTTTGAGAGAGAGAGAGACAGTGTGTGAGGGAGGGGCAGAGAGAGAAGGAGACACAGAATCCAAAGCAGGCCCCAGGCTCTGAGCTGTCAGTACAGAGCCCAACGTGGGGCTCGAACTCATGAGCTGTGAGATCATGACCTGAACCCAGGTGCACCATCTCATCCCTGTTTTAAAGATGAGGAAACTAAAGAGAGGTTATGTAATTTGCCTAAGGTGGCACAGCCAGTTTTTGTTGGAACTAAGATTCTGATGCTAGCAAGTCTGATTCTTAAGTGTGTGCATACAACCATTATACAGTTATTCATAGTTTGCCAAGGTGGAAAAATCCTATCCCTTTATTCAACAAATGTTTATGAAGTACATGCTATATAATAAGCATTGTGCCAAGTACTATGCCAGGTCATAAGAACACAGAAATAAATAAATAGCTGTGGTTCCTGACCTACAGAACAGAGTCAAGTGTTACGTGAATAATTAATTACTTGTAGTAAATTGTATTAAGTGCTACTAAAGATATGTATGGGGTGCTTTGGAACCTGTGTAATATAGGCCCTTCGCCTCTTCAAGGAGATATTGTGAAAATATTTTCACTTAAAAAACTTCCTTAAAAAAAAACTTTATATTTCTTTGTTTCCTCAATTTGTTTTTTTCCCCTCCTACCAAATGTTTTTCTCCATCTTTTCCTTTGTCGTCTTTGCTCCTCTTGTAATTTTCATCCCAGCAATGACCTGAATCTGGTTTCTTGTAGGTTAAGCCTTCTTTAAACACACTCGCCATCTGTTCTCCTTCTGGCTCTGAAGCACAAGATTTTATCCTCTGGTAATGTTTCATTAGGCTAATCTTTATACAGCGTACAGAGTACATTTCAGTTGACAAGCCTTACATTTCATCATTAGTACTTATTTTACTATTAAAGTAGAAATTAACCTTGTGAGCACCCATCAAAATGTTACAAAAATACCACGTGAACTGGCCCACATCCTTTCAGTTATGAAATTATATTTTACATAGTAATTATCTTTCACACTACTGACCACTTTAAAGTTTACCCAGGGATTTTTTTTTTTTAATTTTTTTTTCAACGTTTTTATTTATTTATGGGACAGACAGAGACAGAGCATGAACGGGGGAGGGGCAGAGAGAGAGGGAGACACAGAATCGGAAACAGGCTCCAGGCTCCGAGCCATCAGCCCGGAGCCTGACGCGGGGCTCGAACTCACGGACTGCGAGATCGTGACCTGGCTGAAGTCGGACGCTTAACCGACTGCGCCACCCAGGCGCCCCTACCCAGGGATTTTTTAAAACACAGTTTGAGAGATGTCTCTTAATGCCTGAGGAATGTTTCCAATAGAATGTGTACTCTTATCTTTGAGTACTACCTATTCCACAACTCCACCCCCAGAATCCTGCCATTTTCATCATTTCCATTTATGCTCAGATGCCTAAAACCTCAGAACACACTCCCCTGCTCACTTCTTCATTGTCCAAAGAACCCTGACTGCTGCTCTTTTCTAAAGAGTGGTGAAAATAGAATAGTAGGAATTAAAAAATGGTAAATTTTAGAAATGAAAAAAATGCTGAATTTGGGAATATATATATATATATATATATACATATACATGTATATATATATATATATATATATCATAAAGGTAGCATGAATTTGAATTGGCAGATCTGAGCAATGGAGGAGAGATCATTAAAGTCCCTTCCCTTTTTGTGGTGCCTGGGTGGCTCACTTAGTTAGGCATCTGACTCTTGGTTTTGGCCCTAGGCATCTGACTCTTGGTTTGTCTCAGGTCATAATCTCACAAGTTTGTGAGTTCAAGCCCCATGTTGGGCTCTGTGCTGACAGCTCAGAGCCTGAAGCCTGCTTCAAATTCTGTGTCTCCCTCTCTCTCTGCCCCTCCCCTGCTCACGTTCTGTCTCTCTTTCTCTCAAAACTACATAAACATTAAAAAAAAAGTTCCTTCCCTTTAAAAATATTTTTTATTTAATCCTAGTGTAGTCAACATACAGTGTTATATTAGTTTCAGATGCACAAATAGTGATTCAATAGTTCCATGTATTAGTGCCCATTAAGATAAGTGTACTCTTTTTTTTTTTTAATTTTTTTTCAACGTTTATTTATTTTTGGGACAGAGAGAGACAGAGCATGAACGGGGGAGGAGCAGAGAGAGAGGGAGACAAAGAATCGGAAACAGGCTCCAGGCTCTGAGCCATCAGCCCAGAGCCCGATGCGGGGCTCGAACTCACGGACCGCGAGATCGCGACCTGGCTGAAGTCGGACACTTAACCGAATGCGCCACCCAGGCGCCCCGATAAGTGTACTCTTAATTCCCTTCACTATTTCACCCATCCCTCACATCCACCTCCCCTCCGGAAATCATCTGTTTGTTCTCTGTAATTGAGAGTCTGTTTTTTGATTTGTCTCTTTTTTTCCCCCTTTGTTTGCTCTTTCTTAAATCTCACAGATTTCACAAAGTGAAATCATATGGTATTTGTCTTTCTAAAATACCTAGGAATACACTTAACCAAAGAGATAAAAGACCTATACTCTGAAAGCTATAAAACAATGATGGGGGCACCTGGGTGGCTCAGTTGGTTAAACATCCAACTCTTGATTTAGGCTCTGGTCCTGATCTCAATGTCCGTGAGATAGAGCCCCACATTGGGCTCTGCACTGAGATCACAGAGCCTGCTTGGGACTCTCTCTGCCCCTCCCCAAAACACACTCTCTCAAAAATAAATAAATAAACTTAAAAAAAAAGATGAAATAAATTGAAGATGACACAAAGAAATGGAAAGACATTCCATACTTATGAATTGGAAGACCAAATATTGTTAAAATGTCCATAATACCCAAAGCAATCTGCACATTTAATGCAATCCCTATAAAAATACCAACAGCTTTTTTCACAGAACAAGAACAAACAATCCTTAAATTTGTATAGAACCACAAAAGCCCCCAAATAACAAAAGCAACCTTTTTTTTAATTTAATTTTTTAAGTTTACATCCAAGTTAGTCTATAGTGCAACACTGATTTCAGGAGTAGATTCCTTAATGCCCCTTACCCATTTAGCCCATCCCTCATCCCACAACTCCTTCAGTAATCCTGTTTGTTCTCCATATTTAAGAGTCTCTTATGTTTTGTCCTCCTCCCTGTTTTTATATTACTTTTGCTTCTCTTCCCTTGTGTTCATATGTTCTGTGTCTTACAGTCTTCATATGAGTGAAGTCATATGATATTTGTCTTTTCTCTGACTAATTTCACTTAGCATAATACCCTCTAGTTCCATCCACATTGCAAATGGCAAGATTTCATCCTTTTTGATTGCTGAGTAATGCTCCATTGTATATATATACCACATCTTCTTTATCTGTTCATCCATTGATGGACAATTGGGCTCTTTCCATACTTTGGCTATTGTTGATAGTGCTGCTGTAAATATTGGGGTGCATGTGCCCCTTTGAAACAGCATACATGTATCCCTTGGATAAATGCCTAGTAGTGCAATTGCTGGGTTGTAAGTAGTTCTATTTTTAATTTTTTGAAGAACCTCCATACTGTTTTCCAGAGTGGCTGCACCAGCTTGCATTCCCACCAGCAATGCAAAAGAGATCCTCTTTCTCTGCATCCTCACCAACATCTGTTGTTGCCCGAGTTGTTAATGTTAGCCATTCTGACAGATGTGAGGTGGTATCTCATTGTGGTTTTGAATTGTATTTTCTTGATGATGAGTGATGTTGAGCATTTTTTCATGTGTCAGTTGGCCATCTGGATGTCTTCTTTGGAGAAGTGTCTATTCATGTCTTTTGCCCATTTCTTCACTGGATTATTTGTTTTTTGGGTATTGAGTTTGATAGGTTCTTTATAGATTTTTGGTTACTAATCTTTTATCTGATATGTCGTTTGCAAATATCTTCTCCCATTCTGTCAGTTGCCTTTTAGTTTTGCTGATTGTTTCCCTCACTGTGCAGAAGCTTTTTATTTTGATGTGGTTCCGATAGTTCATTTTTCCTTTGTTTCCCTTGCCTCTGGAGACATGTTGAGTAAGAAGTTGCTGCAGCTGAGGTCAGAGAGGTTTTTGCCTGCTTTCTCCTTGAGGATTTTTATGGCTTCCTGTTTTACATTTGGGTCTTTCATCCATTTTGAGATTATTTTTGTGTATGGTGTAAGAAAGTGGTCCAGGTTCATTTTTCTACATGTCACTGTCCAGTTTTCCGAGAACCACTTGCTGAAGAGACTGTCTTTATTCCATTGGATATTTTTTCTTGCTTTGTCAACAATTAGTTGGTCATATGTTTGTGGGTCCATTTCTGGGCTCTCTATTCTGTTCTATTGATCTAAGTGTCTGTTTTTATGGTAGCAAAAGCAATCTAGAAAAACAAAGTGGAGGTATCACAATCTTATTCTTTAAGTTACATTACAAAACTGTACTGGCACGAAAATAGACACTTAGATCAATAGAACAGAGTAGAAAGCCTAGAAATAAACCCACAATTATATGCTCAATTAATCTTCAACAAAGCAGGCAAGAATATGCAATGGGAAGAAGACTGTTTCTTAAACGGTGTTGAGAAAACTGGACAGCTAAATGCAAAAGAATGCAACTGGACCACTTCCTTACACCATACACAAAAATAAACTCAAAATGGGTTAAAGGCCTAAATGTGAGACCTCGAACCATAAATATCCTAGAGGAGAACATAGGCAACTGCCTCTTTGACATTGACTATACCAACTTCTTTCTAGATCTGTCTCCTGAGGCAAGAGAAACAAAAGCAAAAATAAACTATTAGGACTATATCAAAATAAAGGCTTCTTCACAGTGAAGGAAACAATCAATAAAATTAAAATACAGTCTACTGAATGGGAGAAGATGTTTGCAAATGACATATCAGGTTTGGGTTAGTGTCCAAAATATATAAACAATTTATACAACCCAACACCAAAAAATGAAATAATTCAATTTTTAAATTGGCAAAACTCCCTTCCCTTTTATTTGAGTCCTCAAAAGAAAAAGAAAGACTTACTAAGTGTGTGCATGGTGTGCCTGGCTGGCTTAGCCAGTAGAGCATCCCACTTTTATTCTCAGGGTTGTGAGTTGGAGCCCCATGTTGAGTGTGAAGCCTACTTAAACAATGAGTAAGTGGGGCATCTGGGTGGTTCATTTGGTTAAGCATCCAACTCTTGATTTCAGCTCAGGTCATGCTTTCACAGTTCATGAGATCAAGGCATGCATCAGGCTCTGTGCTGACAGCCTGGAGCCTGCTTAGGATTCCCTCTCGTCTTCTCTCTGCTCTTCCCCTGCTTGTGTGCTCACGCTCACTCTCTCTCAAAAGACAAAAAAATTTAAAAGATTTTTTTTTTTAAAAAGTAAAATAAAGCCTGTGTGAGTAAGGTTTCTGATAACTGAATCATGTATCAGTTTTCAAAATTAAAATTAAAGCTTATTTATATATGTATGTAAGTAAATAGTCTCTACTCCCGACAGGGGAGTAGATCCTGAGATCAAGAATTGCATGCTCTTCTGACTGAGCCAGTGTGGTGCCCTTTGAATTTAAATTTAAAGTAGGGGCACCTAGGTGGGTCAGTCGGTTGAGCATCTTACTTCTCATAATCTCGTAGTCCATGCGTTTGAGCCCCTCGTCGGGCTCTGTGCTGACAGCTCAGAGCTTCTGGAGCCTGCTCTGGATTCTGTGTCTCCCTCTCCCTCTTTCCCTCCTCAACTCGCACTCTTTCTCTGTCAAAAGTAAATAAACATTTAAAAAATTGTTTTAAAAACATCGTATTTTACATCTGAAGTAGCCATGTGTAAACTATACCTCAATAAAGTTATTTTTTGAAACTGGAAGGAAAAAGGGACACAACATTAAAGATTTATTCCCTTAGTCACATTAGCTACACTTCCAAGTACCTAATAAGCACGTGTGGCTTAGTGAGTACCGTTTTGAACAGCATAGATCTAGTACATAAAACTTTTCCATGATTTTATTTTTATTAATGTTCATTTTTGAGAGAGAGTGAGAGAGAAAGAATAAAGAAGGGAGGGTCAGAGAGAGAAGGGGACTGAGGATCCAAAGCAGGTTCCGTGCTGACAGCAGACAGCCCCAATGGGGCTGGAACTCATGAACTGTGAAATCATGACCTGAGCCAAAGTCCAACGCTTGACTAACTGAACCACCCAGGCGCCCCTCCGTGCTTTTAAAGAATACATTCTTAAATCTGTTTCAAAATACTTACACTTAAAACAGAAATAAATAACCCAAGCAGAAACGTGCAAAAATTTAGTATCCTTAATACATCAGGGACTCTTAAACATAAAATAGGAGGGATGGGTTAAATGGGGGAAGGGAATTCTGAGAAAAAGGTTTCCAGTTATAGAATGAGTAAGTCACATGAAAAGAAGGTGCAACATAGGGAATGTAGTCAACGGTATTGTTGCATGTAGTCAATGGTATTGTTGCATGTAGTCAATGGTATTGTTGCATGATGACAGATGGTAGCTATACTTGTAAACATAAGGTATAGAGATGTTGAATCACTATGTTGTATCGTTGAAACTAATGTAACATTGTGTGTCGGTATACTCAAAAAAATATTTTAAAAAAGAAATAAACAGTAATAATACTTTTAAAGTTCACATTAAAGAGCAAAGAAATGCAAATTAACAGGACAGTGAGTTCATATTTTCATCTATGAAATAGATATATTTTTTTAAAAATTTATTTTTGAGAGAGAGCACAGGAGAGGGGCAGAGAGGGAGACAGAGGATATGAAGCAGGCTTTGCACTGACAGCAGCATGCCCGACGCAGGGCTCAAACCCATGAACTGTGAGATCATGACCTGACCTGAGCTGAAGTTGGATGCTGAATGGACTCGAGCCACCCAGGCGCCCCATAAGTAAGATCTTCAAAATTTACTCAAATTTTGTTTTTTAACATTATTTAACACTATTGAACTGTACCTTTAAAAATAGTTAAGACTGTACATTTTATGTGTATTTTATTACAGTTAGAATTTTTTAAATATTAAAAAAGATCCTATTTTTATTTTAAATATAATGTATACTTTTATACATATACAAACTAAAGTGATAACAATGATTATCTTTGGGTGATAGGATTATTAGTATGTTTCAGTTTCTCCTTTTTCTGTTCATGTCTACCATGGACACATAGTACTTTTGTAATGAGAAAAATGTTGTCTGTCCAACTCCTTTGTGATGACTGAGATTCCTTTAACAACAAGGCTTTACGTTCCACTTTTTAAAATGTTTATTTATTTATTGTTGAGAGAGAGAGAGAACATGTGTGGGAGGGGCAAAGAGAGAGGGAGACAGAGGATCTGAGGAGGGCTTAGCTCTGTGAGCTCATAGCATAGAGCTCAATTCGGGGCTCAAACTCAGGATCCACGAGATCATGACCTGAGCTGAAGTCAGAAGCTTAACTGACTGAGCCACCATGTGCCCCACATTCCACATTTAAAAGTACATTAAGCCTGGTGAAAAAAATATCAAATGGTCTGAATTCACTCTAAGATATAATGAGGATATCAAGGAAAAAAGCAGGAGGTAACTGGTTGCCTGAAAGGGGCAGGAAGAAATGTTTTAAAAAACAACAAAAATCAGAGATACAGAAAAGAGAGAGCAAAATCACCAAACACAAACTTGGCCTACTTCAGAATTTTGCCCAGCATTATCTCTGGTTAGATCATCCAAAAAAGGAGAGAAAACCTAAGATTTATTGTGAAATAGCTTGAGCAGGAAGGAATCTTAGGTACAGAAAAGCCGGTTTTTAACTCTGTCGCTTAAAACCTGGGAAAACATTGTTGATTTTCTTATTTTCACTGGGAAATTTGTGTGTTCCAGATCATTTCTTTTTTTTTTTTTAAGTTTATTTATTTATTTTGAGAGAGAGACAGAGCAGAGCAGGGGCAGAGAAAGAGGGAGGCAGAAAAAGAGTCCCAAGCAGGCTCCAGCACTGTCAGCATGGAGTCTAGTTTGGGGTTTGAACTCAGGAACAGTGAGATCATGACCTGAGCCGAAACCAAGAGCTGGATGCTGAACCTACTGAGCCACCCAGGTACCCCTGTTCTAGATTATTTCTATACTTACTATTTATCTCCCTCATTTTCATTAAAAATTTTTTTTAATGTTTGTTTATTTTTGAGAGAGACAGAGTGTGAGCAGGGGAGGGGCAGAGAGAGAGGGAGACACAGAATCCAAAGCAGGCTCCAGGCTCCGAGCTGCTAGCACAGAGCCTGATATGGGCTCAAACTCATCAACTGTGAGATCATGACCTGAGCCAAAGTCAGATGCTTCACTGACTGAGCCACCCAGGTGCTCCTCCCTCAGTTTCATTTTTAATTTAATTTAATTTAATTTAATTTAATTTAATTTATTATTAATTACTTCATAGGATATAGGGGAAGTCACACAAGGACCACTAATCATGAGTTCACTCTTTCAGGAATCCCTGTACTTCATGACAGTAACCAGAATGGAATTTTCCAATGCCTACACACAGTGTACGTGAAGGAGAGGATTTCATGTGACAATTGGGACCGTATACCACTTAATATATGATATGAATGCACTGACCGCCCATGCAGAATTTTTAAGAACATCTATTTTCAAATATCAAGTTCTGTTGCATAATCAAAGCCCAATGTTTGGTTTGGAAACTATCATCACACTGAAATGGGAGATACACATTCTTTTACTTTCTGGCATATGTGGATTGAGCAGATACTGATTCCACCAATGGAGCAGGGTTTGTTCTCTTCAAAGAGATCTCAGGGATTCAGAAATTCTCCCACTGTGGTTGCCCTTTAGGAAGAGATTTAAAGATCATTTTCCCAATACCAACAAATTTCTGTTTAATCTCAAATCAGATAAATGTTTTCAGTTTTGGTTTTAGTTGAGAAACTGGTACGTTAAGGAATCTGGTCGCTATACTTTCTTCAGCTACAGCATGCATAGAGAAAAAGCACAGCCTTCAAGCTCTGTTCTACAAAGGGTTAATATCTTAATAGCTGAACAGAACTGTATTAATTCCTCTCTTAACGAGCCAGGAGGACAAGAGGATTCTAGAGGACCAGAGGACACCAGAACAGTCAGAAAAGAATTTAGAGTGAACTCTCTGGAGGAAGGAAGAACTGTAAGTTAAAAAAAATTTTTTTAATGTTTGTTTATTTTTGAGAGAGAGAGAGACAGACAGAGACAGAGTGTGAGCAAGGGAGGGGCAGAGAGAGAGGGAAACACAGAATCTAAAGCAGGCTCCAGGCTCTGAGCTGTCAGCACAGAGCCCGATGTGGGGCTCAAACCCACAAACTGTGAGATTATGACCTGAGCCGAAGTCGAATGCTGAACCGTCTGAGCCACTCAGGTGCCCAAGAACTGTAAGTTTATATGTAATACACATAGTCTCCCATTTCTTTGCCTAGCGTAGTTTTGAGAACAGTAAAATAAGTTTATTCATTGGATATTATCCTGCCAGTCTCCCAGGCATGCAGGCATCATGTCACTAGGTCATCTTTAATCCTATCACCCTCTTGACTACATTCCACATCTAACTAGTTGGCAAGACTTTTCATTCTCCTCCCTCAGTGTCTTTGTGATCCATCCCACTCTTCCATCCCCCTGCCATCCTCCTTCCTATTTCAAGGCCACTTGTCTGAACCACAGCAGTATCCCTTTCCTCCCCTGTGCCAGTCTCACTAAGTCACTAATACCAGAGAAATCTTCCTAAAGCTCTGCCACAGCTCTAACCCTACTGCTCTTGTGCTCAAAATATATAATTGCTGCCAAATGTCCGCAGAATGAATAAAACTCCTCTGACTTCTATGCAAGGTCTTCCAAACTATGCCTCCTTTCACTTAAATTCCCACAGCTCTCTTTCTCCAGCTCAGCACAGCTACCCACTACTGTCCAAGACCACCCTGCTCTTTGCTCGCCCCTGACACTATTCAGACTGCCCTCTGTGTGTCGGATACTCTATCTCTACCTGCCAAAATCTCTCCCAGACACCAACAATCCCCATTCCACAAAGCTTTATCTGATCCTTCAAGTGAATGGGAATCTCAGTCTTCTTTACATTCTCATTTTGCTTTGTTCTTCTCTGGTTGACTTTTTATATTTTGCCTTAGTTAAGTGTGTGCTTTTCTCATTTTTTGTCTCAATTATTCATCTCCTAAGAGCAAGAGCTCAATTTTTCTTCTCCCTGTAGCAACTACACAAAATGGGCACATGGTAATACTTGTCAAATTAAGTTCAATCCAAATTCCAGGAATTCCGGTTATCTTTTCTGAGCACTCATACAACCAATGCTACAGTTACAGAGCCTGTACATTTCTCCCTTTATCTCTGTTCCAAGTTTCTTTCTCAATACTTACACATCTCATTTGTTTCTATCCTCTTACGTAAAAGATCAGCTCCTCCTGAGTTCTCTCACTCACTGTAAAAATATTGTACTTAAGAGTCTATGGAGGTGGTGGAGACTATGTGGCTCAGTCAGTTATGCATCCAACTCTTTTTTTTAATTTTTTTTTTAACATTTATTCCTTTTTGAGAGACAGAGTGTGAGTGGGGGAGGGGCAGAGAGAAAGGGAGACACAGAATCTGAAGCAGGCTCCAGGCTCGGAGCTGTCAGCACAGGGCCTGACGTGGGGCTGGAACTCACAAACCGTGAGATCATGACCTGAGCCGAAGTTGGATGCTTAACTGACTAAGCCACCCAGGTGCCCCAACATCCAACTCTTGATTTCAGCTCAGGTCATCATCGCACAGTGTGTGAGATAGAGCTCCAAGTCGGGCTCGGGATTCTCTCTTTTTCTGTCTCTCCTGCTCTTGCATGCATGCGCTCTCTCTCTCTCTCTCTCTCTCTCTCTCTCTCTCTCTCTCTCAAAATAAATAAATATTAAAAAATAAATAAAAGTCTATTGGGGCACTGGCTGGCTCAGTCAGAGGAGCATGTGGCTCTTGGTCTCGGGATTGTGAGTTCAAGCCCCACATTGGGTGTAGGGATTACTTAAAAATTTTTTTTAATGTTTATTTTTGAGAGAGAGAGAGAGAGACGGAGACAGAATGCAAGTAGGGAAGGGGCAGAGAGAGGGAGCGAGACACAGAATCCGAAGCAGGCTCCGGATGTGCTGTGTCAGCACAGAACCTGACATGGGGCTCAAACCCACAAACCATGAGATCATGACCTGAGCCAAAGTCAGATGCTTAACTGACTAAGCCACCCACGCGCCCCTGGTGTAGGGATTACTTAAATAAACTTAAAATAAATAAAGGTATTTTCATAATTTGTCTCTTCCTTCCTCCAGATTTTGAACTTAAAGGAGCCCAACTGCAGACCCCATTTCAGGGACTTGACTATTTGGGGCCTGCTAAAGTTAGTCCCTTATAATGTGAGAAGACTTGGATTCCCAATCCATATTCAATTTGAACTAGTTAAAATCCTACTTCTATATTTTGTCATGCAGGCCTAGTCAATGCATTAATTTTTAAAAGAGGGGAATGTTTTTGCAGCATCTTCTCCTATCGCTACTGAAATGATACTGGCATTCCTTTGAGCAGATTATTTTTTCCTTGGAGCAGATTTTTCACTTGATTTTTGAATTTTTCTTATCTCTCCCCTCTCCTACTCAAGTGGGAGATACCACTGTGGCTTTCACTTCACTATGTTCTTGAGTATGGAAGGGAATTAATACAAAACTTCATGAAATTATTAAAAATAATTTCAGAAAGGGAAACAATTTCTGCTACAATCCAATGTCATAATACCTGCTGAAAAATTATTATACATTTGCATGTACCAGGCACTGTATTAAGTACTCTGTATACAGCAGTGTCCTCAAAAGAGCTTATGGACTAGTGAGGAGAGACATGATATATAAGCACTATAGAAAACTGACTCCTATTAGTCAACACGCAAGAAAATTACATATACCATCATATAAATCATTAACATATATACAGATAAATACAATGTACACTTACCAATTGGCCAGAGATTAGTTCAGTGGACACAACAAAACAGCTAGCATTTCACTAATTCAGAGCCTGACTAAATGCCAACCATTATGCTTCGCTTTTTATAGGTATCATCTTCGTGGATCCTCGTAACCACATGAGTTTAGTATTTCATCCCTGTTTTACAGATAAAGAAGCTAAGGAAAGAGGTTAACTAACTTGTCCCTGGTCACACATAAAGGACAGATGTGAATCCATGTCTTTCTTATTCTTACACTTTTGATTATAGCCACTATTTACAGTTCATTCCCTCCAAATTTAATCAGAGGTGAGGATAAAATCAGAGGTAGAGGAGCTGGCTGTTTAATTTTAATTGCTGGCGTCATCGAGCTGGCTTCATGCATCTATCACTGTTAAAGGGGTATTCTTTGTTCTCCCTCACCCTACCTTTGTCCCAGTGCACTGCAATTCTGAATATTACTTCAAGGTAATTCTTTTAGTTTTTCATTCCATTGGGTTCAAACAACTGATAAACCCTCCTTACTTACATCTACTCTCCAATCCGTTTTTCCTGAGAGATTAACTCTGGTGACGTCATTGGATTTGGATGTTCCTTTAATCACACCTCTACTGACCATCTCTCCTGGGTTTTCTTTACTGCATTATGAGAACCCGTGTTTCTTTATTGGAGCTTCTTTTACTTTAATTTTGGTACTTTTCAGTTGATCCACCATGCTATAAGTCTTTGGTGGTGTATTTTGGAATGATCATAAATGAGGACAGTCTTCTCTGAACTCAGTAAAGAACTACAGCATTTCATCTTCCACTATAGTTATATTTTTACAAATGGCTTTAGGTCCAGAGAACAAGGACTCTAATGCGGTCATCTCACCTTTTCCTTCATGTTACTTCTCTACAATAGGAGGCTGGGAAGACGAGATAATTTAGCAAACTTGAAAAGCTACTTAAATGTGAGATTTACTTTAAAACAAAATGGTTTCCTTGATTGCTTCCATTCTGTCCTGATCTTAGGATTATTGTCTAACTTGTGAAAACACATCAACTTTTGGGTGATTGTTTAGTTTCTTTAAAATAGGCATGCTATAAAATCTGTATAGATTCATTTAAAATTATGTCATTAGAAAAATGTTCTCCACTTATTGTGGTTTTAAAAAAATAAAACATTACAGAACGGAATATGAATGATCCAGTTCAAGTTAAATTGTTTGGAAAGTAGATCAACAAATATCAATATTCTCTCCCAGTGACAGAATTTCTCTATTACAATTCTCTGTTCAAAGTAAGCTTGTAACAAGCCTCTTTAATTGACAAGTCAAGCTAGCTTCAGCAAAAAGTGGGTATTTTTTGTACAGGACATTGGACTCTCTTCCAGAACCTAAGAGCAAGAACAGAGACTGGCCTTGTAAAAGACTAGAATCAAGAACAGAAAGCTTCCAGGACTTTTTGACTTACCTCAGCCGCTCAGTGTCATTCTCTTTCTTGATCTGCTTACTCATTCATCTATTCGTTTATTCAACATATATTTATTAGAAACGTTCTATGTTCCAGGAGCTATTTGAGCACTTGGAAATAGAGGTAAACAAAATAAACCAATTTTCTGCCTTCAACGTCCTCCTATTTTAGTGAGAGGAGACAGACAATAAATATAAAAGATGGAGGTAGTTTTGAGTATGGTAAGTGTTACAAGGGAAATAAACAGGGACACACAACAGACTATAACTGAGGAAGTGCTCACTTTAGTTATGAAGGTCATAGAAAGTCCTCTTGGCAGAGGAAAAGATGCTGAGAGACTAAAGGATGATATGGAAACAGCCATGTAAAGAGCAAGGGAAAGAGCATTACTCTGAAGTACAGAGACCTTAGGGCAAGGAGCTGGACAGTTGTGGGAGCAGAGGGGAGGCCAGTGTCCAGGAGTGTTGTTTGCTAGAGGAGGTCATGTTCAAGGTATGGATCTGAGAAATAGGAAGAAGGTCAGATAGTGGAGGGCTGTGTTAGCCATGGTAAGGAGTTTAGATTTTATTTTAATTGTAAGGTAAATCCATTAGGGAATTTTAATCAGGAAATGCTATGACCTGGATTGTTTTATAAAGGTCACTGTGGGGGCGCCTGGGTGGCTCAGTTGGTTGAGCATCCGACTTCGGCTCAGGTCATGATCTTGCAGTCCGTGAATTCCGGCCCTGCGTCAGGCTCTGTGCTGACAGCTCAGAGCCTGGAGCCTGCTTGGAATTCTGGGTCTCCCTCTCTCTCTGCCCCTCCCCCACTCATGCTATGTCTCAGGCTACAGAGCAGAATATGGCCATACCAGAACTTGCAAGTTGACATAATAGTTCTAGCCATTCAAAGAGGCTAATTTAACTCTCTTGGTCCCATTTCCAACCACCTGAGAAAGAGAATCTGATTGGCCCAGTTTGGTCAGTTGTCTACCCCTAGTCCAATGAACAGTGACAATGGGTACTGGATCATAGAGTATAAACTGGTTACTGGAGGGTGAATCCCTATAAATGGAGTCAGGAGGCCGGGGTCAGAGGCTTATTTCTTAGAGAAAGCAATGATCATTGGCTTGCAGGATGAGCAGACACTTAAAAAAAATGACCCTAAATGATATGCATCAATTCTATAATCAGAAAAATTGATTTCATTTTAAGTAAGTAACATCATGATTACTAAATGCTTAATCTTACTCTTTTTTTTTTTTTTTTTTTTTTTAATATACTCCATACCCAATACGGGGCTTGAATTCACAACCTTGAGGTCAATAGTTGCATGCTCTACCAACTGAGCAAGCCAGGCACCCCAAAGTATTTTTTTCATTTTATTTTATTTTAAGTAATCTCTATTCCCAATGTGGGGCTTGAACTCACAACCCTGAGCAAGAGCCACATGCTCTACTGACTGAAACAGCCAGGCACCACATAGTCTTACTCTTTAGTAAAGAGTGGTCAACACCATCCCCGCAAAATGCTAGTGTGTCTTGTACCATCATGAAAATGTTGATAAATTACTCCTACAACCTAAGTACAGCCTACAGAAGACATCCTAAAGTTGCATATAATTGACTGGACTTTTCCTTTATTTCAGTGTCCTGTGGGATCTCCTATATCTTGGGAACTGATATGACATCATATCTCCTGAGGACAATACATCAAAGGACCTAGTACAGACATAGACGGACACCTCTGATGGTACCAGCATCAAAAGGTAAATTCAGTGCCTGAAGATGGAAACCTTTTAGAGTTAAAACAATGTTCAGTCTGTCATTGTGGGCAGCTTGCTAGCCTTCATAGTGACTGCTTTGCTGTTAACTCTTTTCCTCAATCTTCTTAAAATTTTATTCTGTAATTCTTTTTTTTTTCTTTCTTTAATTTTTTTTTTCAACGTTTATTTATTTTTGGGACAGAGAGAGACAGAGCATGAACGGGGGAGGAGCAGAGAGAGAGGGAGACACAGAATCGGAAACAGGCTCCAGGCTCTGAGCCATCAGCCCAGAGCCTGATGCGGGGCTCGAACTCACGGACCGCGAGATCGTGACCTGGCTGAAGTCGGACGCTTAACCGACTGCGCCACCCAGGCGCCCCCCGTAATTCTTATAATAAAAGTTTTACTGTGTGGATTTAGGAGGTAAAGCTAAATGCCACCACAACAAAAGCTGAGAACAAATGAATGGTTTCATTCCTCTATCCATGTAATTAGTCCTTCAGTCTCACTGAGCAGAGGTGGGCTACTTGAGGTGAAATAGCACAGCCCACAAGAGCTTCCACACACACCTTAAGATATTTCTGGGGCGCCTGGGTGGCGCAGTCGGTTAAGCGTCCGACTTCAGCCAGGTCACGATCTCGCGGTCCGTGAGTTCGAGCCCCGCGTCAGGCTCTGGGCTGATGGCTCGGAGCCTGGAGCCTGTTTCCGATTCTGTGTCTCCCTCTCTCTCTGCCCCTTCCCTGTTCATGCTCTGCCTCTCTCTGTCCCAAAAATAAATAAACGTTGAAAAAAAAACTTTTTTTAAGATATTTTTGTTAACTTTGTTCCTACTCTCCCACCCCTCAATCTTAATCATAGCTACTATTGATTTTATTTTCACTTGATTTTACTTCTATAAAAAATTTTCAGGGGCACCTCAGTCAGTTAAGTGTCTGACTCTTGATTTCAGCTTAGGTCATGATCTTATGGTTGGTGTGGTTTGTGGGATCAAGCCCCTCATTGGGCTCTACGCTGACAGCATGGAGCCTGCTTGGGATTTTTTGTCTCTCCCTCTCTCTACCCCTCCCCTACTCATGCTCTCACTGTCTTTCTCAAGATAAATAAATAAACATTAAAAAAAAAAAGGGGGTGCCTGGGTGGCTCAGTTGGTTAAGTGTCTGACTCTTGGTTTCAGCTCAGGTCATGATCTCACAATTCGTGAGTTGAAGCCCCACATCAGTCTCTGCATTGACAACACGGCACCTGCTTGGGATTCACTCTCTTCCCATCTCTCTCTGCTCCTTCCCCACTCGTGCTGTCTCTGTCTCTCTCAAAAGAAAGAAAGACAGCTTAAAAAAAAAACCAAAAAATTTTTTCAAAGTTAGGGCATTTTACCCACTGCCATGGGTGTATGAATGATGCAGTCACTTTGGATGAAAGCTTGGCATTATCTAGTAAAGTTGAACATAAGACTTTACTTCTGGGTAAAAAATTTGCAGAAAATTTTGCATATGTGTACCAGGAGACCTATACCAGAATGTTCATAGCAGTGTTATTCATAAGACAAAAAAATGGAAACAACATGTATGTCCATAGTTCAGAAAATGAATATACATTGATATGCATTCATAAAATGAAATAACGAATGTATTTTTTAT
>NW_024412396.1:1197421-1205824 GCF_014898765.1 Herpailurus yagouaroundi
TTTTTAATATAATTTATTGTCAAATTGGCTAATATACAGTGTGCAAAGTGTGCTCTTGGTTTTTGGGGGTAGATTCTCGTGTTCATCGCTTATATAAAACACACAGTGCTCATCCCAACAAGTGCCCTCCTCAATGCCCGTCACCCATCTTCCCCTCTCCCCCACCCCCATCCACCCTCAGTTTGTTCTCAGTATTTAAGAGTCTCTTATGGTTTGCCTCCTTCCCTCTCTGTTTGTAACTATTTTCCCCCTTCCCTTCTCCCATTGTTTTGTTGTTTCTCAAGATCCACATATGAGTGAAAACATATGATCTCTCTCTTTATCTGACTGACTTATTTCACTTAGTATAATACCTTCCAGTTCTATCCATGTTGCTACAAATGGCATGATTTCATTCTTTCTCATTGCCAAGTAGTATTCCCTTGTATATATAAACCACATTCATCAGTTGATGGACATTTAGGCTCTTTCCATAATTTGTCTATTGTTGAAAGTGCTGCTGTAAACATTGGGGTACATGTGCCCCTATGCATCAGCCCTCCTGTATCCTTTGGATAAATTCCTAGTAGTGCTATTGCTGGGTTATAGGATAGCTCTATTTTTAATTTTTGGGGGAACCTCCACACTGTTTTCCAGAGCAGCTGCACCAGTTTACATTCCCACCAGCAACGCAAGAGGGTTCCCGTTTCTCCACATCCTCACCAGCATCTATAGTATCCTGATTTGTTCATTTTAGCCACTCTGACTGGCGTGAGGTGGTATCTCAGTGTGATTTTGATTTGTATTTCCCTGATCATGAGTGATGTTGAGCATCTTTTCATGTATCTGTTGGCCAACTGGATGTCTTCTTTGGAAAAGTGTCTATTCATGTCTTTTGCCCATTTCTTCACTGGATTATTTGTTTTTCAGGCGTGGAGGTTGGTGAGTTCTTTATAGATTTTGGATTCTAGCCCTTTGTCTGATATGTCATTTGCAAATACCTTTTCCCATTCCATCAATTGCCTTTTAGTTTTGTTGATTGTTTCCTTTGCATTTCAGAAACTTTGTATCTTGATGAGGTCCCAATAGTTCATTTTTGCTTTTAATTCTTTTGCCTTTGGAGATGTGTCAGGCAAGAAATTGCTGCAGCTGAGGTCAAAGAAGTTGTCACCTGCTTTCTCCTCTAGGGTTTTGATGGTATCCTGTCTCACATTTAGGTCTTTCATCCATTTTGAGTTTATTTTTGTGTATGATGTAAGAAAGTGGTCTAGTTTCATTGTTCTGCATGTTGCTGTCCAGTTCTCCCAGCACAATTTGTTAAAGAGACTGTCTTTTTTCCATTGGATACTCTTTCCTGCTTTGTCAAAGATTACTTGGCCATAAATTTGTGGGTCTAATTCTATGTTTTCTATTCTATTCCATTGGTCTATGTGTCTGTTTTTGTGCCAATACCATGCTGTCTTGATGATTACAGCTTTGTATTAGAGAAAAGTCTGGGATTGTGACGCCTCCCACTTTCGTTTTCTTTTTCAACATTACTTTGGCTATTTGGGATCTTTTGTGGTTCCATACAAATTTTAGGATTGCTTGTTCTAGCTTTGAGAAGAATGCTGGTCCAATTTTGATTGGGATTGCATTGAATGTGTAGATCGCTTTGGGTAGTATTGACATTTTAACAATACTTATTCTTCAAATCCATGAGCATGGAATGTTTTTCCATTTCTTTGTATCTTCTTCAGTTTCTTTCATAAGTTTTCTATATTTTTCAGCATACAGGTCTTTTACATCTTTGGTTAGGTTTATTCCTAGGTATTTTATGGTTCTTGGTGCCATTGTAAATGGGATCAATTTCTTGATTTCTTTTTCTGTTGCTTCATTATTGGTGTATAGAAATGCAACCAATTTCTGTACATTGATTTTGAACCCTGCAACTTTGCTGAATTCATGGATCAGTTCTAGCAGCCTGTTGGTGGAGTCTTTTGGGTTTTCCATCTAGAATATCATGTCATCCATGAAAAGTGAAAGTTTGACTTCTTCTTTGCCAATTTTGATGCCTTTTATTTCATTTTGTTGTCTGATTGCTGATGCTAGGACTTCCAAAACTATGTTAAACAACAGTGGTGACAGCGGACATCCCTGTCATGTTCCTGATCTGGGGGGGAAGCTCTCAGTTTTCCCCATTGAGGATGATATTAGCTGTGGGCTTTTCATATATGACTTTTATGATGTTTAGGTATGTTCCTTCTATCCCGACTTTCTTGAGGGTTTTCATTAAGAAAGGATGCTGTATTTTGCTAAATGCTTTTTCTGTGTCTACTGACAGGATCATATGGTTCTTATCCTTTCTTTTATTAATGTGATGTATCACACTGATTGATTTGTGAATACTGAACCAGCCCTGCAGCCCAGGAATGATTCCCACTTGATCATGGTGAATAATTCTTTTTATATGCTGTTGAATTCAATTTGCTAGTATCTTGTTGAGAATTTTTGCACCCATACTAATCAGGGATATTGGTCTGTAGTTCTCTTTTTTTTGCTGGGTCTCTGTCTGGTTTGGAAATCAAAGTAATGCTGGCTTCATAGAACAAGTCTGGACGTTTTCCTTCCCTTTCTATTTTTTGGAACAGCTTGAGAAGGAAAGGTATTATCTACCAGACATTTATCTCTTTAAATGTCAGGTAGAATTCCCCAGGGAAGCCATCTGGTCCAGGACTCTTATTTGTTGGGAGATTTTTGATAACTGATTCAATTTCTTCTTCACTAGTTATGGGTCTGTTCAAATTTTCTATTTTTTACCATTTGAGTTTTGGAAGTGTGTGGGTGTTTAGGAATTTTTCCATTACTTCCAGGTTGTCCATTTTGTTGGCATATAATTTTTCATAGTATTCCCTGATAATTGCTTGTATTTCTGAGGGATTTTTTGTAATAATTCAATTTTCGTGATTTTATCTATTTGAGTCCTCTCTCTTTTCTTTTTGAGAAGCCTGGCTAGAGGTTTATCAATTTTGTTTATTTTTTCAAAAAACAGCTCTTAGTTTCATTGATCTGATCCACGGTTGTTGTTGTTGTTTTTTTTCTATATTGTTTATTCCTGCTCTGATCTTTATTATTTCTCTTCTTCTGCTGGTCTTGGGGTTTCTTTGTTGTTCTGCTTCTAGTTCCTTTAGGTGTGCTATTAGACTTTGGATTTGGGATTTTTCTTGTTTCTTGAAATAGGCCTGGGTTGCAATGTATTTTCCTCTTAGGACTGCCTTTGCTGCATCCCAAAGGGTTTGGACTGTTGTGTTTTCATTTTCATTTGTTTCCATGTATTTTTTAATTTCTTCTTTAATTGCCTGGTTGACCCATTCATTCTTTAGTAGGATGTTCTTTAACCTCCATGCATTTGGAGGTTTTCCAAATTTTTTCCTGTGGTTGATTTCAAGTTTCATTGCACTGTGATCTGAAAAGGTGCATGGCATAATCTCAATTCTTTTATATTTATTGAGGGCTTTTTTGTGACCCAGTATGTGATATATCTTGGAGAATGTTCCATGTGCACTCAAGAAGAATGTGTATTCTGCTGCTTTAGGATGAAAAGCTCTTAATATATCTATCAAGTCCATCTGATCCAGTGTATCATTCAGGGCCATTGTTTCCTTATTGATTTTCTGTGTAGATTATCTATTGTTGTAAATGGAGTATTAAAGTTTCCGGCAATTATCACATTCTTACTAATAAGACTACTTATGTGTGTGATTAATTGTTTTATATATTTGGGTGCCACCGAATTGGGTGCATAAACATTTATAATTATTAGCTCTTCTTGAAAGATAGACTCCATAATTATGCTCTAATGCCTTTCTTCATCTCTTGTTACAGACTTTAGTTTAAAATCTAGTTTATCCGGGGGCTCCTGGGTGGCGCAGTCGGTTAAGCGTCCGACTTCAGCCAGGTCACGATCTCGCGGTCCGGGAGTTCGAGCCCCGCGTCAGGCTCTGGGCTGATGGCTCAGAGCCTGGAGCCTTTTTCCGATTCTGTGTCTCCCTCTCTCTCTGCCCCTACCCGTTCATGCTCTGTCTCTCTCTGTCCCAAAAATAAATAAACGTTGAAAAAAAAATAAAATAAAATCTAGTTTATCTGATATAAGTATGGCTACTCCAGCTTTCTTTTGACTTCCAGTAGCGTGATAGATGGTTCTCCATCCCCTCACTTTCAATCTGAAGGTGTCCTCAGGTCTAAAATAGTCCTCTTGTAGACAGCAAATAGATGGGTCTTGTTTTTTGTCCATTCTGATACCCTGTGTCTTTTTATTGGAGCATTTAGTTCATTTACATTTGATGTTATTATTGAAAGATGTGGATTTAGAGTCATTGTGTTATCTGTAGGCTTCATGCTTGTAGTGATGTCTCTGGTCATTTGTGGTCTTGGCAACATTCCACCCACAGAGCCCCCATTAGGATCTCTTGTAGGGCTGGTTTAGTGGTGATGAACTCCTTCAGTTTTTGTCTGAGAAAATCTTTATCTCTCCTTCTATTCTGAATGACAGGCTTGTTGGATAAAAGATTCTTGGCTACATATTTTTCCTATTCAGCACATTGAATTTTTCCTGCCACTCCCTTCTGGCCTGCCAAGTTTCAGTAGATAGGTCTGCTTACCACCCTTATGTGTCTGTCCTTGTAGATTAAGGCCCATTTGTTCCTAGCTGCTTTCAGAATTCTCCCTTTATATTTGTATTTTACCAGTTTCACTATGATATGTCAAGCAAAAGCATGATTCCTATTATGTCTGAAGGGAGTTCTCTGTGCCTTGCAGATATCAATGTCTGTTTCCTTCCCCAGATTGGGGAAGTTCTCAGCTATGATTTGTTCAAGTACACCTTCTGCCCCTTTCTCTCTCTCTTCTTCTTCTGAAACTCCTAAGATATGGGTATTTTTACATTTCATTGAATCACTTAGTTCTCTGATTCTCCCCTCATGTTCTAGAATTTTTTTATCTCTCTTTTTCTCAGCTTCCTCTTTTTCCATAATTTTATCTTCTGTTTCACTTATTTTCTCTTTTTCCTCTTTAATCCTCACTGTCACCACCTCTAGTTTACTTTGCACCTCATTGACAACATTTTTAGATTCATCATGACTGGGGCACCTGGGTGGCTCAGTCAGTTGAGTGTCCGACTTCAGCTCAGGTCATGATCTCGCGGTCTGTGAGTTCGAGCCCCGCGTCGGGCTCTGTGGTGGCAGCTCAGAGCCTGGAGCCTGCTTTTGATTCTGTGTCTCCCTCTCTCTCTGCCCCTCCCCTGCTCATGCTGTCTCTGTCAAAAATAAATAAACATTAAAAAAAAATTTTTTTTTAAATTCATCATGACTAATTTTTAGTTCCTTGATCTCTGTAGCAATAGATTCTCTGCTGTCTTCTACGATTTTTTCAAGCCCAGCAATTAATCTTATGACTATTATTCTAAATTCTTGTTCAGTTATATTGTTTATATCTGTTTTGAACAATTATTTAGCTATCATTTCTTCCTGGAATTTCTTTTGATGAGAATTCTTCCATTTTGTCATTTTGGCTAGTTTTCTGTCCCTTATGTGTTTTAAAAGCTTGTTATGTGTCCTGTACCTGCAAGCACTACTATATTAAAGAGGGGTCATACATTGTCTAAGTCCTGGCCTTTCACTAGGTGTTTATTGGAGTGTGTTACTTGCTCTGTGTCGTTGTGACTCTGGTTCCTTTATCTCCTTACTTGTAGTGTTGTTTCGGACCCTCCACCAGTTCGCTTTGACTTGCTGTTGAAGTAGCCCTGGAAAAGAAAACAAACAAACAAAAACAGAAAAAAAACCTAAAACACCAGCTACAGCAAAACAATGGGTAGGAGCATTGTTAATGGAAGAGGCCTTTTCCCATACAAAGAGAGAAATGATAGGGGCAGGGAAAAAGAAAAGAAAATTGATCCAGCAGAGAAACTATACAGCTTAATCCAGAGAGAGGGGGCAGCGGGGAATTAAAGAAGGAGATATAGAACAGGTATAAAGAGAATAGATTAAATATGTCTGCTTAAACAAACCAACAACCAGAATAACCAGACTAGAGGAGGGAAGAAATAAGAAGGAGGAAAGAAAGGTAAAGAAAAATGTGTATATAATAAGAATTGTCCAAGAATTAAATCAGGAAATGTAAAACCGCTGGGTGCCTTGGAACTGGTAAAACCACTGGCCTGGAGGAGGGGCTGTCTGGTTGGTCATCATCAATCCTGCTCCAGTAGATTCGCAATTACCAGGCGTGGAGGGGCGTGGTTTGGTGTAAGCAGGTCCGCCTCCACTGTGGGCCCACTGTCCATTCCTTGAGGCCCCACCTTGTTGGTGATGGGGAGGAAAATAGCGACACCCCAGTCTCTCCTCCACGGACCGGACCGGGTGTCCCAAGTCACTGTGTTAAAGCCGTCCTCCTAGTGCCAGGGGTGCAAATGAGGCAGTTTGTCTTGCTCTGCCCACTCCCGCACCTCCCTGGCGCTCGGCTGGGATTCAAACCTCAATGTCTTAAAGAGTCCTGCTCTGTGCGCCCTAGTTCTGGGGAAGTGCTGCTCTGCGCTGCGGATATATGGCCTCTGGCTGGTGGCGCCGGCAGTCTTTGCACTTTGAACGGTTATATACCTTCTTCCTACAGCACTCCGAGGAGGGGATTGCTTTCCCCCACTGCGGACCACTCCTCTGGACTAGTTACTGAGCCCACGGCTGGCTCCCTTCCTCCCCAGGTGTGCAAACGGGGCAGCGGCGCCAGTTTGGAGAAAGCCCGGCAGTTAGAGATTGGATCTTTGTCCATCCTGGTCTGTGGTTCTTCACTTGTCCAGATACTGTCCTACACTTCCCCAGCCTGTCTTTCTCTTCCTTCCCTTTGTCTCTTCACAGAAGGGGATCCCTCCCACCCAAGCCTACGTTGCCCATTTTATCTCTCCCAATTCACAATCATGCATCTATGGCCCACCAGGCTGGCCCCGTGGCTCTAATTTCCTTTATAAAATTATAAAGATATGTAAGGCAGGCGTGCCTGGGTGGCTGAGTCAGTTAAGCATCCAACTCTTGATTTCAGCTCAGGTCATGATCTTACAGTCATGAGATTGAGCCCTGCATCTGCCAGTTTAGAGCCTGCTTGGGATTCTTTGTCTCTGTCCCTCCCTTGCCCATGTGCTTGCTCTTTCTGTCTCTCTCTCTCTCTCAAAATAAATATTAAAAAACATTAAATAAACATTTATTATAAACATAAATAAACATTAAATAAACATTATAAACATAAATAAACATTAAAAATTAATTAATTAAAAAAAAGAAATATACAGCAGTTACTAGTGATATAGCCTTCATGATAATAGTCACCTCTGGGGGAAGAAGGGAATAGGATGTGTGGGAACTTACAGAGGGTTCTTAGTGTATTAGTAATGTTCTGTTTCTTCAGCTAGTATGTATGTGTACACTTCATTATTCTTCAAACTATTTATTTCCTCATTTATATATGTGAGATGTATATATTAACATTTTTATAATCATACATATATAATGTATGTTGTATGTATTACACATAACAGTTTTATTGGGATATAATTTACATGCCATAAAATTCACTCTTTCAAATTGTACAATTCAGTAATTTTTACTATATTGATAGTTTTGAATTCATACCCACTAATTTTAGAACATTTAATTACCCCAAAAAGAAACCCTTTATTGGGGCACCTGGGTGGCTCAGGCAGTTATGTCAGACTCTTGATTTCAGCTCAGATCATGGTCTCACAGTTCATGAATTCAAGCCCCACTTCAGGCTTTGCACTAACAGCACAGAGCCTGCTTGGAATTCTCTCTCTCCCTCTCTCCCTGCTCCTCCCCTGTGTGCTTGTGTACTCTCTCTTTCTCAAAATAAACTTAAAAAGAAGCCCTGTCCCCATGTCCCCACAGCCTGCCTCTCATAATCACTCATCTGCTTTCAGTCTCTATCCATTTGCCTGGTCTGGACATTTTGTGTAGAAGGAATCATATAATATATTTTTTGTGTGTCTGGCTTCTTTCACTTAGCATAATGTTTCCAAAGTTCATCCATGTTATAGCATTTATCAATACCTCCATTCCTTTTTATTGCATAATAATATTTCATTTTATGGGCATACCACATTTGTTTATATATTCATAGGTTGATGGACATTTGGATTATTTTCACTTGGGGGCTGTTATGAATAATGCTGCTATGAACATTTGTGTACAAATTTTTGGGTGGACATGTTTTCATTTTTCTTATATACCCAGAAGTGGAATTGATAGGTCATATGATAGCTCTATGTTTAACGTTTTGAAGAATTGCCAAACTATTTTTAAAGCAGTTGTACCCTTTTATGTTCCTACCAACAATGTATGAAAGTTCCAATTTTTTCATATCCTCACTTGTTATTGAAGTGATCTC
>NW_024412396.1:1205834-1247641 GCF_014898765.1 Herpailurus yagouaroundi
GTGTGTGTGTGTGTGTGTGTGTGTGTGTGTGTGTGTGTGTGTGTGTTAATGCTTATTTATTGATTTTGAGAGAGATAGAGACAGTGCAAGTAGGGGAGGGAGAGAATCCCAAGCAGGCTCCACACTGTCAGCACAGAGCCTGATGCAGGGCTTGATCTCAGGGACTGCAATATCATGACCTGAGCCCAAACCAAGAATCGGACACTTAGCCAACTGAGCCATCCAGACACCCCTCTTAGGTTGTTTTTAAAAATTTATTCTTTTGTGGTTTTGATTTGTACTTCCCTAATGAATAATCACACTGAACATCTTTCATGTATTTATCATTCACTTGTTTAGCTTCTTTGGAAGAATGTCTCCTTAGATCCTTTATCCAATTTTTAAATGTTTGTTTATTTTTGAGAGAGAGAGAGAGAGAAAGAGAAAGAACAAACAAGCTGGCAGGGGTGGTGGGGGGCAGAGAGAGAGAGGGACACAGAGAATCCAAAGCAGGCTCCAGGCTCTGAGCTATCAGCACAGTGCCTGATGCAGGGCTTGAATTTGTGAACCTTGAGATCATGACATGAGCTGAAGTTAGATGCTCAACTGACTGAGCCCCCAGGCATCCCGATCCTTTGTCCATTTTAAAGTTGAGTTATATGTCTTTATATTGTTGGTTATAAGAGTTCTTTATGTATTTTGGATACTAATCTCTTACCAGATAGGTGATCTGCAACTCTTTTTCCCATTCTGTAGGTTTCTTAACAGTGTCCTCCAAATCATGAAAGTTAATTTTGATGAAGTCCAGTTTATCTACTTTTTCACTTGTCACTTGTGCTTTTGGTTTCAGGTCTAACTTCATAGTGATATTTAACACTGCCTAATCCAAGTTCACAAAGATTGACTTCTATGTTTTCTTGTAAGGATTTTATAGTTTTAGCTCTTACATTTAGGTCTGTATTTCATTTTGAGTTAACTTCTTATATGGTGTGAGATAAGGATCCAAATTCATTCTTTTACATGTGTCTCTCTAGTCCAGCACCATTTGTGGGGAAAAAAAACAATTCTTTCCCCATTGAATTTTCTGGGCACACTTGTTGGAAAGCAATTAACTGTAAATATAAGAGTTTACTTCTGGACTCTCAGTTTTATTCCATTAATCTACATATGTATCCTTTGTCAGTATTGTGCTGTCTTTTTTTTTTTTAATGTTTGTTAATTTTGAGAGAGTGACAGAGTGCAAATGGGGAAGGGGCAGAGAGAGAGGGAGACAGAGAATTCAAAGCAGGCTCCAGGCTCTGAGCTGTCAGCACAGAGTCCAATGCAGGGCTTGAATTCACGAACCATGAGATCACGACCTGAGCCTAAGTCAGATGCTTAACTGACTGAGCCACCCAGGTGCCCCTGTGCTGTCTTGATTCTTATAGCTTTGTAGTAAGTTTTGAAATCAGGATGTGTGAATCCTACAACTTTGTTCTTTTTCAAGGTTATTTTAGCTATTCTGTATTCCTTGAATTTCCATATGAACTTTAGGATCAGCTCATCAATGTCTGGGGGGAAAAAACCAACTGGGATTTTGATAGGGACTGCATTAATTTGTACGTGAATTGTGGAAATATTGCCATCTTATCAATATTAGGTCTTTAAATCCATGAACATGGGATGTCTTCCTAATTATTTAAACATTTTTAATTCCTTTAAATGATGTTTTATATATTTCAGTGTACAAATTTTATACCTCTTTGTTACATTTATTCCCATTTATTTTTTATGCTATTGTAAATTGATTTGTTATCTTAATTTAGTCTTCAGATTGTTTAGTAGATAGGAATATCATTAATCTTGTGCATTGATCCTACACCTGAAAACTTTACTCACCTCGTATATTACTTCTAGTAGGTTTTTTTTAAGTTTATTTATTTTGAGAGACACAGAGAGACAGAGAGAGTGCACATATGAGCAGAGGAGGGGCAGAGAGCGAGGAAGGGAAAGAGAGAGAGAATTCCAAGCAGGCTCCACACTGTGAGTTCAGAGCCCAAGGCAGGGCTCAATCTCACAAACTGTGAGATCATGACCTGAGCCAAAATCCAGAATTGGAGGCTTATTCAACTGAGCCACCCAGGTGCCCATCTAATAACTTTTTTTTTTTTTAGTGGATTCATTAGGATTTTCTATATACATCATAATGTTATCTGTTAATACAGATAGTTTTACTTTGTCTTTTCTAATTTGGGTGTATTTTCTTTTTCATGCCTAATTTCCATGGATAGAACCTCCAGTAAAATGTTAAATATAAGTGGCAAGAATGGACATCCTTGTCATATTCCTGATCTCAGTGGGAGAGCTTTAGATCTGTTAAGCATGATTTTAGCCCTGAGTCTTTTGTAGATGGCCCTTATCAGGTTGAGGAAGTTTTTTTCTATTAGTAGTTGATTGAATGTTTTTATCATGAAAGGATGTTGGATTTGTCAATTTTTTTTCTGTGACCATTGATATGATGTCGTTTTGTCTTTTAGTATATTAATATGGCATATTACATTGATTTTTCATATTTTAAACCAAGCTGTATTCCTGGGATAAATTCCTTTTTGTATGATTAACAGCCATTTTTTGTTTTTTAATGTTTTATTTATTTTTGAAAGAGAGCACAAGTTGGGGAGGGGCTGGGAGAGGGGTGAACAGAGCATCTGAATTGGGCTCCATGCTGACAGCAATGAGCCCGATGTGGGACTCAAACTCAGACACCATGAGATCGTGACCTGAGGCACATGTTTAACTGACTGAGCAACCCAGGTGCCTCTGGTTAAAAGCCTTTTTATGTGTTGCTTGATTCAGTTTGATATTTTTTTGTTGAGGATTTTGTGTCTGTGGTTATAAGAGATACTGATCTATGTTTTCT
This sequence comes from Herpailurus yagouaroundi, assembly GCF_014898765.1. Taxonomy (NCBI): domain Eukaryota; kingdom Metazoa; phylum Chordata; class Mammalia; order Carnivora; family Felidae; genus Herpailurus; species Herpailurus yagouaroundi. The sequence continues at coordinate 1,208,713 of NW_024412396.1, forward strand.
TTCTTGTGATGTCTTTGGTTTCGAACTCATGTAATAAGTTGGGAAGTGTTGCTTGTTCTATTTTTTGGAAGGCTTTGTGAAGGATTGATGTTAACTCTTCTTTAAATATTTGGTAGAATTCATCAGTGAAGTCATGTGGGCTTGAGATTTTCTTGGTGGAATGTTTTTTTTTAAAAATTCAGTCTCATGTGTCTGTTCAGGTTTTCTGTTTCCTCTTGAGTCAATTTTAGTAATTTGTGTCTTTCTAGGAAACTGTCCTCTGCACCTGTGTTATCTAATTTGTTGACATACAATTGTTTGTAGTATTCCCATATAGTTCTTTTTATTCTTTAAGTTGGTATGATGTCACTTTGTTCATTCCTGATTTTAGCAATTGGAGTCTTCTCTGTTTAATCTTCGTCAGTCTAGCTAAAGTTTTGTTAACTTTGTTTATCTCTCCAAGAACCAATATTTGTTTTATTAATTTTCACTATTTTTCTGCTTCTTGTTTGATTTATTCTTGCTCTATTCTTTGTTTTTTCCTTCCTTCTGCTTGCTTTGGGTTTAGCTTCTTCTTTTTCTAATTTCTCAAGGTTTGATTTGAGATCTTCTTTTTGAATGCAGACATTTACAGCTATAAATTTCCCCATTAGCGCTGTGTTTAACTACATCCAATAAATTTTGGGTTGTGTTTTCATTTGTGTAAGACATTAGCAATAAAACATGTTCAATTAAAAAAAAAAAGGAGGACCTAGTCAAGCCAGGAGGTAACAAAGCTACATAATGTCTAGAGCTTGTTCAGTTACTGATGCTAAATGGATCATAATATTTTAATAAGGGAAAAATCTATTTGTTCATAATGCTCTTTAGCAGTGCACAACTGGGGATTTTGTGCTTCTCAAACCTTTAACTATTCCATGAACTGAAATGCGAACTGACTGAGATAATTTTCAAAGTCAGAAAAGTCATAGTATTAGTGACTGAAAACCCTGTGCAGGAATTAACCACCTAGAGAGTCTAGTCAATTTTGAGGCCATCCACATGACCAAAGAGCCAAAATAACTTAATGTTTATTCAGAAGAAGGTGCCAGAATGAAGGATTTACATAATGATTTTGTGGAAAAAGAAACTTTTATAGGTTTTATTACAAACTGTGTCCAATTTTATTCCTGTTATTTATGTAATAGTTAAAAGTAAATGAAGTAAAGTGCTTGTTATAAATGCAGATGTTCATAAAGGCTTATGGTCATGTTAAAAATTGTCTTCCTTGGGGGCTCCTGGGTGGCTCAGTGAATTAAGTGTCCTACTCTTGTTTTCGGCTCAGGTCATGATCCCAGTGTCATGGGATTGAGCTCCACATTGGGCTCTGTGCTGACAGTGTAGAGCCTGCTTGGGATTCTCTCTCTGCCTCTCTTCCCCTCTCTTGCTCACACACTCTCTCTCTCAAAACAAATAAACATTAAAAATTTTTTTTTCTTCCTAGTGACCATACTTTCTTTCCTATTAAGCTAAGTGGCCTAGCAATGAGCTGCATTATTTTGTAAGTTGATTGGTTTGGAAGTTATATCTATTTTATTCCCCCCATTCTAAGCAATATTGAATTTATTTTAGATAATTTGGGAGAAAAGAAACTTTAAAAAAAAATTTTTAATGTTTATTTCTGAGAGAGAGAGAGAGAGAGAGAGAGCGTGCACAAGCAGGGGAGGGGTAGAGCGAGAAAGGAGACACAGAATCCAAAGCAGGCCCAAGGCTCTGAGCTGTCAGAACAGAGCCCAACATGGGTCTTGAACTCACAAACCGTGAGATCATAACCTGAGCTAAAGTCGGACACTCAACTGACTGAGCCACCCAGGTGCCCTGAGAAACTTTTTAATTGAAGTATAGTTGACACACAATGTCACATTAGTTTTAGGTGTACAGCATAGTGATTCATGATCTCTTTACTTACACTATCTATGCTCATTACAAGTGTAGCTACCATCTGTCACTATTCAACACCATTGACTGTATTCCCTATGTTGTACCTTTCATCCCTGTGACTTATTCATTCCATAACTCCCACTCTCCTTCCTCCATTTTGCCCATCCTTCTACCCCTTCCGCTCTGGCAACCACCAGTTGGTTCTCTGTATTTATGGGTTTGTTACTGCTTTTTTTTTTTTTTTTGATTGCACATATAAGTAAAATCATATTGTATTTGTCTTTACCTGACTTATGTCATTAATAATACCTTCTAGGCCCATCCAAGTTGTTACAAATGGCAAGATCTTATTTTTATGGCTGAGTAATATTCCAACGTATATATCATATCTTTTTTTTTTAAATGTTTATTTCTTTTTGAGAGAGAGACGGAGACAACGACAGAGCACAAGACAGGGCGGGGCAGAGAGAGAAAGAGACACAGAATCCAAAGAGGCTCTGGGCTCTGAGCTATCAGCACAGAGCCCCGACGTGGGGCCTGAACTCATGAACCACAAGATCATGACCTGAGCTGAAGTTGGACAGTCAACTGACTGAGCCACCCAGGAACCCCTATATACATACCACATCTCCTTTATCCATTCATCTGTCTTGGGTTGTTTCTTTATTATTATTATTTTTAATTTTAGAGCTAGGAAAAGGGGCAGAGGGAGAGAGAGAAAGAATCCTCGGTGTGCTCCACGCTCAGCACAGAGCCCAATGTGGGGCTCAATTCCATGACCCTGGGATCATGACCTGAGCCAAAATCAAGAGTTGGACACTTAACCGACTGAGCTACCCAGGCTCCCTGCATTGTTCCCATATCTTGGCTATTCTAAATAATGCTGAAGTAAACATAAGAAGTGCATATATCTTTTAAAACTAGTGTTTTTTTTTTTATGGTAAATATCCAGTAGCTGAATTACTGGATCATATGGTAATTCTATTTTTAATTTTTTGAGATAACTCCATACTGTTTTCCACAGTGTCTACATCAATTTGTGTTCCCACCAATGTTGCATGAGGGTTCCTTTTTCTCCACATCCACACCAACACTTGATATTTCTTGTCTTTTTGATACTAGCCATTCTGACAGATATAAGGTGATATATCTCATTGTGGTTTTAATTTGCATTTCCCTGATTATTAGTGATGTTGAATATCTTTTCATGTCACCCAGATCTTAGTTTTTGGTTTGTTTGTTTGTTTTTAAGTAATCTCTACACCCATTGTGGGGCTTGAACTCAAGACCCAGGATCAAGAGTCACATGTTCTACCAACTGAGACAGCCAGGTCCCCCTGATAGGTTTTTTTGTGGGTTTGTCTTTTTTTTTTTTTAAGTTGGCTCCATGCCGAACATTGGGCCTGAACTCACACCCTGAGATCAAGAAGTGCTCCCATGAAGATATTTTATTTTTTTTAATTTTTAAAAAATGTTTTTATTTATTTATTTATTTTTATTTTAAAAATTTTTAACGTTTATTTTTTTATTTTTATTTATTTATTTAATAAATTATGTTTTATTTATTTTTGAGACAGAGAGAGACAGAGCATGAGCAGGGGAGGGGCAGAGACAGAGGGAGACACAGAATCAGAAGCAGGCTCCAGGCTCCGAGCTGTCAGCACAGAGCCTGACACGAGGCTCGAACTCACAGACCGTGAGATCATGACCTGAGTGGAAGTCGGACGCTTAACCGACTGAGCCACCCAGGCACCCCTAACATTTATTTATTTTTGAGACAGAGAGAGACAGAGCATGAATGGGGGAGGGGCAGAGAGAGAGGGAGACACAGAATCGGAAGCAGGCTCCAGGCTCTGAGCCATCAGCCCAGAGCCTGATGCGGGGCTTGAACTCACGGACCATGAGATCATTACCTGAGCTGAAGTCTGACGCTTAACCGACTGAGCCATCCAGGCGCCCCAAAAAATGTTTTTATTTATTTTTGAGACAGACAGAGCATGAGCAGGGGAGGAGCAGAGAGAGAGAGGGAGACTCAGAATCCAAAGCAGGCTCCAGGCTCCAGGCTCCGAGCTGTCAACACAGAGCCTGATGCGGGGCTCGAACTCAGACTGTGATAACATGACCTGAGCTGAAGTCAGACACTTAACCGACTGAACCACCCAGGTGCCCCCCATGAAGATATTTTAAAAGGACACCAGAACCAGCTGGAAGGGCTCACACTGGCTGAATCTGGGACAGTTTGAGCGTGAAGATGAATAATGATAGGGATGCCTGGGTGGCTCAGTCAGTTAAGCCTCCAACTCTTGATTTTGGCTCAGGTCATGATCTCATAGTCACGAGATCAAGCTCCGCACTGGGCTCCACACGCTGGGCATAAAGCCTCCTTGGGATTCTCTCTCTCTCTCTCTCTCTCTCTCTTTCTCTGTCCCTCCCCTGCTTGTATGCTCTCTCTCTAAAAAGAAATAAAAATTAGAGGTGCCTGGGTGGCTCAGTTGGTTGACCATCCTACTTCAGTTCAGGTCATGATCTCATGGTTCGTGAATTCAAACCCCGTGCCGGGCTCTGTGCTGACAGCTCAGACCCTGGAGCCTGCTTCAGATTCTGTGTCTCCCTCTTTCTCTGCCCCTCTCCTGCTCATGCTCTGTCTCTCTCAAAAATAAATAAACATTAAAAATAATTTTTAATAAAAAATAATAAATTTGGGGGAAAAGTGTATGGTATCAATGGATTATAACCCATTTACTAAAATAGGAATCCATGAAAGTGTATAAATATGTTATAATTGTATAACATGAGATTGTATAACATGTATAATCCATGAGGTTATATAAATATGTATATAAATATGTTAAGTAATAAACAAATTTATTGAAGAGAGATCTTTCCCTTACAGTACAATTCCAACTAATAAATGTAGGAGTAATGGAATGAGAATTATTCTATGGCTATGTCCTTGTTTTTAGGAAATATACAATAACATGTTAAAAGTAATGGGACAGAGGTGTCTGGGTGGCTCAGTTGATTAAGTGTCCCACTCTTGGTTTTGGCTCAGGTCATGATCTTACAATTTAGTAGTTAAAGGCTTGCATTGGGCTCTGTACTAACAGCATGGAGCCTGCTTGGGATTCTGTATTCCCCCTCTCTCTGCCCCTCCCCTGCTCACACTGTCTCTGTCTCTGTCAAAAATAAATAAACTTAAAAAAAAAAAGTAATGGACATGATGTGTACAACTTACTTTCAAGTGGTTTCAAGAAATAATAAAGAAATATGTAATATTATATATTGTGAGATATGCATATTTGGAGAACAATTTGGCAGATTTTTAAAAAGTTAAATATACACCTATCTTATGACCCAGCTATTCCATTCCTACATATTTGCCCAAGAGAAATTAAAAAATGTCTATATAAAGACTTATAGATATATTTTCATAGCTGCTCTATTTGTAATAGCCAAAACCTGGAAATAATTCAAATGTCCACCAAATGGATAAATTATGGTGTATCTGTACAGTGAAATACTACCAGCAACCAAAAGGAACTATTGATATAAGAAACACCATGAATGAATCTCAAAATAATTATACTGAGTGAAAAAGGTCAAAACAGCCCCCCAAAAACTAAAAAATAAAATGGGTACATAATGGATGATTTGATCTATATCAAATTCTAAAGAATTGAATCTATAGTGACATAAAACATATCAGTGGTTTCCTGGGAACTAAAGTAGAATTGGGGTTAGGATGGAGTAGAGAGGAATGGGTCACAAAGGGGCCAAGGAAACTTGGCTATCATGGATATGTTTGTTATCTTAACTGTGAAGGCTTCACAGTTCTAACACATGTCAAAATTGACCAAATTTTACACTTTAAATATATTCAACATATTACATGCTAACTATACTTTAATAAACCTGTTTTTTAAAAAACGTATCTTTTCCAAAGGATAGACCAGAGAGGGGGTAGTGGTGGCTGAGGTGGTTCTGAGACTGAAGTTCTGAGCGCTCTCTTTTAGGGAAAGAGCTATATTTTGAGTGCTGGAGTTTTAGGTTCTTTCCCATGCAATCAAGAGCTGAGTCTGGGCCAGTGAACATTAACACACTGAAAAGTGTGCTCTAGTTTCCTCTGCTTAGAACAAGCAGATGCTGTATTTCAAGGAGGCAACTTTGGGAACGGTTTCTCCAGACCACAAAAACAAATTAGATGACTCTTTGGTAATCAAGAAAGGTTTCTATCCATTTCCTTAGTAAGGGTTTGAAGATGGTTGTGGGCACAGTCTTTGTCTATGTCCAAATTATCTAGTAAGTAGAAAAAATAGAAGAGTAAATTAAAAAAAAAAATTAAGTAGACTGACAGCCCAATTTGATGTTTTTATAAAGAGAATGTACTTTCTAGACAGGAGATTGAGTCATACCTTGTGCTGAAACAATACGGAATGATATTCCATATCCAGGAATGCTATGGAATGATAAAGAGATTCATTAGCACACATTTCATATACTTCCTGAATTTCCTTTCAAACACACGACTCAGATAGATTGAAGCCCTCTAGACAAAATGTGATGAGAGACCTGATGGATTAAAAAAAATTACATGTAAAAATAATCTCTCTTTACCCTTTTCTGGGACTTTAGGTAAGAATATAAAAACTCAACCACCCCTGAGCAGAATGGGCCGGGAAGAATTGGAAGACAGCTTGTTTCGTCTTCGTGAAGAGCACATGTTGGTGAAGGAGCTTTATTGGAAGCAACAGGATGAGATCAAAAGGTACCTTGTGTTCTCCTTAAGCTGGGGAACAAAGGGGAACAGGGGCAAGTCAGAGAAGGAGGTTTTTATTTGCAAAACAAAACCAAAAATCATATTGATCATTTCCTGTATCAGGCATGTTAGAAGTGCTTTATGTATATTAACTAACTTATTATAAATGCAATTAACTTATTTAATACTATGAGGGAGGAGGTACTATTAAGAGGAAAAGAAAACATAAAAAGGTTAAGTAACTTGCCTAAAGTCACAACTAGTGAGTAACTGTGCTAAAAAGCCCTTAACTCCGAAATATACCATGTACAGTAACCTTAAGTTATTGGCTTTCAAAAGGGCATCTCTTGGGATGAGACCTGGAGAGGAATCTGAGATGGAGTGTGGATAGATTAACAGATGGGAAGAATAGAAGTTCTGAAAGTTCAGAGTTTATTTCTAGGACATATTTTAAAGATATTGGTGTCAATGCCTTCCAGCCAAAGACTAGCAGGAACACACCTATAGTTGAGCAAGTTGGGTTTATTATTCACTGCAACTAGAGAAATGCACACCATAGATGATACAGTCATTTCAGTAAGAATGTGTTAGAAAAAAAATCTATTACAGGATTTGAGCTTCAGTTGGGTGATTTGTGGGAGGGTCCAAGGGTAACAGGAGTTTGCTCCAGATGTGATACCGTTAGAAAGCAGGGACAACTCCGCATTTGGATATTATCTGCAGGGAAGGTAGACTAGAGTGAAGCTAAAGCTGTAATTGGTTAGAATAGCACTCACTTATTAACCAGGAAAGGAGAATGTTTGGTATTTTGTGTGCAGCACAGTGACCTTGTGTTTGTGTTTAGGTGAAATTATACAGTGGCCTTGTTCAGTATCACTCTATCATGGTCTCAGTGGCCTTGTCTGATGTTGGTGTTGTGTGCGATTGTGTCCAACAGGATAATAACATGACCTAGCTGTGAACAACAGGCCAGCTTCACACAACACCGGGAACTAGTTAGGTTAGACCTACTCCCCAATGTCAAGAGCATCTTTTTACTTTCTCACTGGTAATCCCCAGGAGTGGTTCAAAGCTTCATGTAGAATCTGCAGGATATAGGCTTCCATTGTATGCCAACACTCTTCAGAGTGAGAGATTCTTTTATATTGCAGAGAACTTGAGAATCTGGTGAAAGCAGAAGATTGTATAGGCCAAAAAATATTGCTTCTTGGTTGATAACCAAAAAGTACTTGAGATTATAGATATTAAGTGGCTAAAAATTAGATTCCATCACCCTTGGCTTTGGGCAATTTACCCGGCTGTTTCATGACTTGATTTCTTTATCTGGATATGATATGTAATAATAATAATAATAATAATAATAATAATAATAATAATAGCTAACTTCTACAGTGCTCACAATGCACAGCACTGTTCATTTTCTTTAAAAATTTTTTTTTAATGTTTTATTTATTTTTGAGATAGAGACAGTGTGAGTGGGGTAGGGGCAGGGAGAGAGGGAGACAGAATCTGAAACAGGCTGGGCTCAAACTCACAAAGGGTGAGATCATGACCTGAATTGAAACCAAGAGTCAGACACTTAACTGACTGAGCCACCCAGGCACCCCTGCACAGCACTGTTCTAAACACTTTACATATATTTATTTAATTCACTTCTCCTAACAATCTAATGAGGCAGGTGCTATTTTTATCTTTATTCATAGATGAGGAAACTGATCACAAAAGGTTAATGACGTGCCCAAAGCCACATAGTATGTCAGAACTGGCAGGCAGGGGGACCACAGAATTGGATGATAAGGGTTGAAAGCGTGATTTTAGGTCAAGATGACAGATAGTGTGGGGCACCTGACTGACTCAGTCTGTGGAGCATGAGACTCTTGATCTCAGGATTGTGAGTTCGAGCCCCACGTTGGGTGTAGAGATTAATTTAAAAAAAAAGATGACAAACAGTGATTGACTGTCCACCATAGGTAAGTCTCAACATATACTAGGGGCTATAGGGGTGTATACTAGAGGCTGTAGGAGAGTAATCCTTAAAGTTGGGTACATATACGGGGGTGTGCAGACAAGTGGGATGGGAGAAGTAAATATTAAAATTTATGCTTATATTTAATTACCAATTCTTTAAAAATTAGCATTTTTGTTTATGTTGTAACATAATCACAATTTATTAGGACAGAAGCCAATGTATATTATTTAAAAGTAAATATATAAATAAATACATTGACGACCCCCCCCCCCTTTTTTATTGCAATAGAATGGACAAAGATGGATACCACAACCTCCCTGTCCTCAAAAACTTACAGTGTATTGGGGATAGAAAATTACTTTTTTAAAGTATCGGTAATGGACCACAGTAGATAAATTTATATCACAGATCAGTTCATGATGATTTGCCACCAAATGAACTGTAGAAATAATAACTCACAGAATTGGAAAGGCCCCTTCCACCGGCTCTACTTTTGCCCTTAGGATGAGGACAGCGTTGCGTCGGCTGACGTCTTCTGGCCGGGACCTGAGGGCAGAGGTGGTGGAAGCCCAACAGTCTGCACCGCGGCGGCGGAAGGCGGGGTGGCGACAGCCCCCCACTAAGCACCAGCGCCCCCTGCTGCATGGGCTGCAGCTGCAGTTCCAGCGCGTCGGCCCCCCAGCTCCCCGCCGCAGCCAGCCTGGGGTCCACGCAGGACACAGACAGCTCCGCACGGCCAGTGGGCCAGTTCCCGAGAAACCCAAGAGGGGTAAGGTTCAGGACCAAGTTTTCAACAGGGCTGAAATACTGGGAAGGACTGATTTGGCAGCCACATTTTCCTCCTTACTGCTTTATTCCACCTGCCCTTTTTCCCAGTAGTTTCTACCTTCCTAAAATCTTTTTTCTCCTGGTGAGATGTCAGGTTCACAATTCTCAGTTCACCATGAAGTACCGGAGAGGAGAGAAGCAGACAAGGGAAACAGGAATGCTGCTGACCAAGTTATGCAGGGGGCCTAGAAAGTAGATTAGAATTATCCTTGATGATAAGTGATTTTAGGACAGGTCCCTCTACGGGAACTATGGGACCCTGGACTAATGCTGTGCGTCTAAAACTGGGATTATTCGCTTTTTTTGGAAAGTGGACACCTTTGAGCCCATGATCAAACCGAGGCCTCCTCCCAAGAAAAATACACATATACATAATCAAAACTTTGCAGGGGCACCTGGAAATTCTGAAGTCCAAGCTTAGAAATCAGGCTGTAAGTGAGAAGTTGCGATTTCTTTTCTTCCTGTATTCCAAATGGCTAAGAGTCTATGGCTGCTAGGAAACCCAACATTGAATTAAATAAAATTTTTTTGTGTAAATTTCCTTCACCTAGCCTCCTCATCCCTGATTTAGGTCCATAGGAATTTGTTGTCTTTAGTTAAGTCTAAGTTTAAGTTCAGTTTGACTTCAGCATTATTGAGTATGAGTTACATACCCAGCATCAGAGGTAAAGATGCATTAGAGTTTTAGACACATAGTCCCTTTCTTCTTCGCAGGTTTCTTCTTCCCATTTATACTCACTTACTTGACAGTCTGTAGTCCCACTCATTTATTAAGTCTGTATTTGCATATCTATGCAAGAGTAAAGACTGAGAGGGATGCCTGTGGTAGCTCAGGCGGTTAAGCAATTCTTGATTTCGGCTCAGGTCACAATCTCATGGTTTGGTGAGTTCAACCCCCAAGTTGGACTCTGTGCTGACAAGCGTGGAACCTGCTTAGTTTTCTCTCTCTCTCTCTCTCTCTCTCTCTCTCTCTCTCTCTCTGTGTGTGTGTGTGTGTGTGTGTGTGTCTGTCTCCCTCCCTCCCAGCTCTCTCTCTCTTTCTCTCTCAAAAATGAATAAATTAAAAAAAAAGAATTGAGGAAAAAGAAAAAAGAGTAAAGACTGAGACCCCTCCCCTGAGATCAGCAGTTATTATAAGGATTTCCCCCCAGGTCTCAAAGCTCCCTACTTTTAGCCCTTAGTGTTCTGGAGAAATCTATTGCAGAGTGTGCATCTTCTGTCTAAACTTCCAGAGCCCAGTGACAGGCTGAGCTACACAGCCCCTCCTACATTCAAGGAACACGTGACAAATGAAAAGATCAGAAGTGAAATATCCAGTGAATCCAGTGAACTGTAAGTTCTTACTCCTTTATCCTGCACTGTTACTCCTTCAGCTTTAATTGGAAATACATTATTTAGGGAACAAGTGAATGTTGGCATTTTGAAATCTTTCCAGCATAATCAGAGAAGCTGAAAGTCAACTCTAGGTCAAATTCCAACTTCATTGCTTAAAAGATGGGAAATCAGCATCTGTCTGTCTTTGAAAAAAAAGGCAAATAAAGGCCTTTTCCTTAATTGAAGGTATTCTGTCTCCTTCCCTTTATATTTTTCTCCCTTAGGTCATAATTAATTTATACTTCTGTTTGACACTTGAAAGCTATATTTTGTAAGATTAACCATCACACATACCAAAATTACTAACTCCTCTAACTTCTTTTCATACATGTGAGAACTCAGTTCTAAATGCCTAGAACAGCAATTTCGATGTCTTCTTTTTGTGTTTAATGTCCGTAATTCTAGCAATATAATTTCTTTCAGCAAAGTCATAATTATGACTAAACTCATTGGTCTGTGCATGCCTTAACAGTGCTCATATTGTGACCAGCAATACGATGCTGTTGGAAGAACCACCCAAGTCTCCTGAGAAAATGTGGTCCAAAGATGAAGATTTTGAACAGAGAAGGTCTTTGGGGTGTGCTCAGAAGGCCACAGAGCTTCGGTAAGAGTACAGCATTCCATGCCTCAAACCATATGAACTGGAAAAGTAAGAGATTCTTACTGGTATCTTTCCTCTGTCTCTGAGGAAAGGAGAATGCCTGGGGTTAAATTCAGTCTGAGAAATAGACCTGGATTCCTGTGTGGGTTAAGAAATGGATTAACCTAAAGAGAATGTTTATGTAAATTAGAAGATTTGCTGCTTCACTTCACAGAAGGAAAACTGTTTCATCCTCGTCACAGATGGGAGTTCTCAGCTCTCACTGTGCAGCAGTCTTTGGAGAACTTTATTTGATTTGATTTATTTATTTTTGAGAGTGAGAGAGGGAGGCAGGGAGAGAGAATGATTCGGGGAGGGGCAGAGAGAGAAGGAGAGAGAGAGAATCCCAAGCAAGCTTGGCACTGTCAGTCTAGAGCCTGATGTGGGGCTCGAATTCACGAACTGTGAGATCATGACTTGAGCTGCAGTCAAGAGTCGGTTGCCTAACTGACTGAACAACCCAGGTGCCCCTGGAGAACTTTTTTTTAAAAGTAGACTTTATTTTTTTAGATTTATGAGTTTTAGATTTATAGCAAAATTGAGCAGAAAGTACAGAGATTTCCCATATATCCCTCATTTCCTGCCCCCACAGCCTCCCACACTATCAGTCTCCCATACCAGAGTGGTATTTTTGTGACCATGGATGAACCCGCACTGATATATCATTATCGCCCAGAGTCCATAGTTTACCTTAGGGTTCACTCTGGGTGTTGCACATTCTATGGGTTTGGACAAATGTATAATGACATGTATCTACCAGTACAGTATTATACAGAATAGATTCACTGCCCTAAACATCCTCTGTGCTCTCTGCCTGTGCATCCCTCCCTTCCCCCTCACCCCCGGCACCGTTGATCTTTCCACTGTTTTTCTGACTTTGTCTTTGGCCAGAATGTCATATAGTTGGAATCTTACACTATGTAGTCTTTTCAGATTGGCTTCTTTCACTTAGCAGTATGCATTTAGGTCTCCTGCATGTCTTTTCATGGCTTGATAGCTCATTTCTTTTAGCACTGAATAATATTCCATTGTCTGGATGTACCACAGTTTATTTATCCATTCACCTACTGAAGGACATCTTGGTTGCTTCCAAATTTGGGCAATTATGAATGAAATTGCTATAAACATCCATGTTCAAACATAGTTTTCAACTGGAGATGTTTTAAAACCACAGAAGCCGGAGGGTGGTGTCTGGGGGGGTCTGAGTTGGTTAAGCATCCCACTTTAGCTCAGGTCATGATCTCACGGCTTGTAAGCTCGAGCCCTATATCAGGCTCTGTGCTGTCAGTGCAGAGCACACTTGGGATCCTTTGTTTCCCTCTCTCTCTCCCCCACTCACTCTCTCAAAAATAAAAATCTAAAAAAACAAATAAATAAAACCATGGAAGCCTGAAGAGGAGGTGAGTGAGGGATGGGCTAAATAGGCGATGGGTGTTAAGGATGGTACTTGTTGTGATGAGCACTGGATGTTGTATGTAGGTGATGAATCACTGAATTCTACACCAGAAACCAATATTACACTGCATGTTAACTAACTGGAATTTGAATAAAAATTTGGAGGAAAAAAAAAGAAATGTTCTAATCAAAAAAAGACAATATTGATTAAGAAAACAAAAAATAATATATGAGATAATACAATATGGAACATACCACATAAAAATAAATAGGTAAATAAGTTATATAAAAGAAAAAACGTGTGTATCTTATAATTTATTTCAAAACAGATTCTGAAAATTAAAAAATAGATAAAACCCTACAGAAGTCTGGGCCCTATACCAGAGATTCCCTTTCAATTATGTGGGAGTGGAGTTCATGCAGTATAATTATAAAGATTTCTCCAGATGATTCTAATAAGCATTTGGGACTGGGAATCCCTGAGATAGAGTCTAATGAGCCCAAATCCTCCTCAATACCTTTCAAATAATAAAGAAAATATGATCTCCTAGGTTCAGAAATAATAATCTTCCCTTGTGTTCTCCATATCCATACCTTTCCAGTTTCTCAAAGGAAACAAGACTCAGATTCAGTTGGACTTTGCAAAGTTTATGGGAAGCTGTAAGCACCATAATTTTCAAAATAGCTATTATGTTTTCTCAGAACACAGAGTCTTAAGGTTGGTAGTCTCTCTCTCTCAAATCTCAGCTGGTGTGAAAGGGAAATGGGAGAAAAGAGGTTATTTATTGGGGTATATGTTTGCTTCCTACTTCTGCTATGTTGTGGGCAAGATAAAAAGGCAAGAGGAAGAGGAAGATGTTCTTGGTGCAGTGTTGGGGGAAAGGTGTTTAACTGTCCATTCACAGAGAGAATGTTTCAGCACTGTCTTCTTTGTCCAGAGCTTCCATTAAGGAGAATATAGAGCTGATTCGTCTTAAGAAGCTTCTACATGAAAGGAATACCTCATTGGTAGCAACAAAAGCACAATTAACAGAAGTTCAAGAGGTGAGCTTCCAGGGCAAGTTAGCGTGGGATGGTCTGTGGTACCTTAAATCATAGAACCCTGGGATCCTTGGCTGTTTGAGAAGCCCTGGGTCCAATCGGGCATCCAGGTCCAACTGAAACTGTCTGTTGCCAGGTTGGGGGGAAAAGAGCCAGTTAGAATTATTTTCTCCATTATACACATGGAAGACCACAACTGAGAGAAAGTAGATTACTCATCTCAAAACTTATAGGGGATATTCAAATCCACACCTTGCAATTCGGAGTCTATTCTCTTTCCAATATTCACATTATCTCTCTATTAGGAAGAAAGCTCAAGCCCTGCCTTCTAAGGTAGAATTAAGTGGGGTTAACTTGTGCTCAGGGTTAAGTTCCCAGCCAGTGGCCACAATGATAATGTAATTAAGTTGGGAAGCCAAGAGCAGTCACAGGGGAAGGGAAGGAGACTAGTCTTTACTAAGCACTCTGTATGTGCTAGACTCAGTCCCAGAGTTTAAGCCTGAGAACAACCTTCAATGTAAGAACATTTAATGGATGGGGGAACTGAGCCTCAAAAAAGTTAAGTAACTTGCTCAAGTCATAAAAATAGTAAGGGGCAGAGCAGACTTTGAGTCTGGGTTTATCTGACACCAAGGCTCATGGTCTTTTCTCATTACCACACAATAGAAACTCATATCTGAATGGTGGAAATAGGGCATCAAGGGTCTAAGTGATAGATTAGCACCATTCTTTTATTGGATAAATATTTATTGAGTGCCAGGAACTGTGCAAAGCATTTGATACAAAGATTACAATGTAAGACAGCTCATGCCTTCAAGGAACTTACCAGAGAGAGAGAGAACAAGATGTAAACAAGTACAGCTATCTGCATACAGGGTATTGGGGACACAACAGAAAGTAGTCAGATCTACCAGAGAATGGGGTATGGGATCCAAAAAAGATTCATAACAGAGTATATTATTGAGCCAAATATTGGGATACTGAAAGATTAGCAGGTGCTAGTGAGTATGCAAGAGAGGGGAGGGTTTTCTAGAGGAGGAGAGGTGTAGGCCAAGGCATGGAGGTGAGAAACATCAGGGTCCAAATCATGGAGGCCTTATCAGGATTTTAGACTTAATCCCATTGACAGTGAAGAGCTGCAGAAAGGCTTTAAATAAGTTGATAACATGATCAATTTTCCCCAAAGAGACCACCTTGCTTTTGTTTTTAATGTTTGAACTTTTTTTGAAATACATTTTAGGGGCGCCTGGGTGGCGCAGTCGGTTAAGCGTCCCACTTCAGCCAGGTCACGATCTCGCGGTCTGGGAGTTCGAGCCCCGCGTCGGGCTCTGGGCTGATGGCTCGGAGCCTGGAGCCTGTTTCCGATTCTGTGTCTCCCTCTCTCTCTGCCCCTCCCCCGTTCATGCTCTGTCTCTCTCTGTCCCAAAAATAAATAAACGTTGAAAAAAAAAAGTTAAAAAAAAAAGAAATACATTTTAATAAAGAAATAATACCTTAAAAACTATTATAAAGCAATAATTCTTAATTCTGGGTAGTAGAATTATAGGTGACTGATATGTTCTAGTATTTTTCTGAAATTTTCAACTTACCAAAAATTACAAAACTACAAGGAAGGATCATCTAGCAGTGGAGTGAATGATATAGGTTGGCTGGTATAAGTAAAGTGATCAGGTATGAAATGAGTTCAGTGTACAAAGGAGATAGGATGAGGGTTCCCACCAAGACAGTGAGAGAGGCCCACGGAGAGAGGCCCACGGAGAATTGGCAACTTGCAGGAAATAGAAGAATGACATCATCACCAAAAGGGAGTGGTTGGAGGGAAAGGGGAAATAAAGATGACCCCTGGGTATCTAGTGTGGGCAAGAAGATGGTGGTGGTGTCATTCATCTAGGTTGGGTTCAGTTAGCACTGCCCTGGGTACTTCTGTTCTGATGGGGACAAAGGGATCTTTACAAGGTCAACCCCCCAACCTGTATTTTGGAGAGACCTATACATCTGCTTGTAGTCTTTTGATTTGGTTAATTTTGGTAGCACCTACAGAATATGGAAATATGAGATGGATGATAATTTAAAATTGTATGGGTAAATAGCAGTATTTGTAGGATTACATTTTTTTTCTATAACTCCATCTATTCCTCCATCACATTGAAGGAAAAAAGGAAGAAAGCCATTCTAAATACTTACCCATGTTAGTGGGAGGGGTGGAGATGGCCTAAAATGGTGAGTAATCTCCCACACTTTTTTAAAATGTAGGTTTTACAATTTGTTTTTCTCTAGCAGTTTACCTTTCTAGTCATCCTTTCTTATACATGTAGTAAAAAAAAAATTGCATTCTCTTAATCCTTTAGCAGCAAAATATGGTGGTCAGTAGCTCAGACTCTGGAGTTAGACAAGATGATGTAAAGTTCTGCTTCGGCCTCTTGATAGCTATATGACTCTGAGCAAGTGACTTAGCTTCGGAGCTTTGGGTTTCTCATTTTTAAGGTTTAGGTAATAATGTCTACCTCTCAGATACGCTGTGAGAATTAAATGAGATACAATATATGTGAAACAATTGTAATGATCATAAAATAATAGATCATGAAACACATAGTAACTGCTCAACCAACAATAGCTGTTGTAGTTAGTTTGGTTATTGTTTTTTCTGTTTCTGAAACTGGGAAGAGAGCTTTCTGAAATATGCTGAGTAAGAGCACCTACTTTGAAAATAAATGTTTTTCTCAGATAATCTACCAAATGCAATACAATTGTGAATAAATGACCCTTCCTTAAAGAAATTGTATCATCTGTTATATTCACAGACTTCCTGGCAAGCTAAGGCAGGGGAAAAGTAGCAGCAATTAGTTTTAAAAAAAAGTACACAAACTGACTTGATTTGTGAGAATTTTTAAATATCTCTTAGGGGCACCTGGGTGGCTCAGTCAGTTGAGCATCCAACTTCGGCTCAGGTCATGATCTCATGGTTTGTGGATTCAGGCCCTGCATCAGGCTCTGTGCTGACATCTCAAAGCCTGGAGCCTGCTTCAGATTCTGCGTCTCCCTCTCTCTCTCTGTCTCTCCCCCACTCACTCTCTGTCTCCTCTCTCTCAAAAAAAATAAAACATTAAAAAAATTCTCATATCTCTTAAACTAACCACTTAAACGTTTGTAGTACAGAGATAAATACGAAAACAAACATCAAGCTGATATGTGAGTAGAATAATATGTATTTCTTTCTTTCAGGCATATGAAGCTCTGCTCCAGAAGGTACTAAATAGATTCTTTGAATCTCTGTTTCTTAGTAGTAAAAGTAATAAAACCCAAAGAAATTTGTATTAATCTTCAAGTAATATGACACCAGAATTTAGCCAAGTAAATTAAAGTTATTATGACATATAATTTCTTTTTTTTTTTAATGTTTATTTATTTGGGTAGGGGGGCAGAGAGAGAATCTCACCCAGACTCTGAACTGTCAGCACAGAGCCCTATGTGGGACTTGAACTTTTCACAAACTGTGAGATCATGACCTGAGCCTAAATCAAGAGTCAGACGCTTAATTGACTGAGCCACCCAGGCACCCCTATGACATATCATTTATATTAAGACAAATGTACTATTACTATTGTCAGAAGATATTTATTGTGCCATTTTCATAAAACTGAAATACAAGATCTGAAATATTTAGAATAGTATTTTTCAGCCTATTGCTAAAGAGAATTATGTAGCATCTGTTCAGAAATTCCTAAGTATTCCTCTAGCATGTATAAGGTGATGAAATATAGCAAACTTGTTGCATATCTTCTCTGAGTTCTTAAATGTTCAACCCCATTCATTCTTGTGAAAGGAGTAGAGATCAAGCTGGGTGAATGTCCATGATTAAGCGTAACTAAGACAGGGGTGCCTGGTGGCTCAGTCAGTTAAGCGTCCAACTCTTTTTTTTTTAATTTTTTTAACGTTTATTAATTTTTGACAGAGAGAGAGAGAGAGAGAGAGAGAACATGAGTGGGGGAGGGGCAGAGAGAGGGAGACACAGAATCTGAAGCAGGCTCTAGGCTCTGAGCTGTCAGCACAGAGCCCGACGCAGGGCTCGAACTCACGGACCGTGAGATCATGACCTGAGCTGAAGTTGGGCGCTCAACCAACTGAGCCACCTAGGCGCCCCAAAAGTGTCCAACTCTTGATTTAGGCTCAGATCCAAATCCAAAATCCCAAAGCCTCCTTGGGACTCTGTCTCCCTCTTCCTCTGCTCCTTTCCCGCTTGCTATCTCTCCCTCAAAATAAATGAAAATAAACTTAAAAAGATACAGGTTCTCTAGTATTAAAAAAAGAGAGAGAGAGAGAGTTACTAAGGCAGAGTTCCCAGCACGATCACCCACAGCTGTTCGTTACCAGAAATGTCCACCAGAAAAATGCACGCTTAACTTCTAGAGTTAACATTGCTTGCTAGGTGCAGAGGGAAGAGTATATCACCATAAGAAGCATTCAAATAAATTGGAAATTGATATTCAAAGCCTGATAGGAACTTTTAAAGAAACATCTCTCCTAAGCTAAAATGGAATCATGTACCCAGAGGAAAAGAACACATTCTCTTCATTTTCTTATCCCTTAAGGTGTAAAGTTAGGTTATTGATTTGTGCTATTTACAGTTGTAAATTTCCCTCTGAGCACTGCTTCATGAATCTCATAAGTTGGGTATGTTGCACTTTCCCCCCGCTTATCTCAATGCATTTTCTAATGTCAGTACTTTATTTAATTTCTACATTTTGGTGAATTTTCCAGTTTTCCTTCTGTTGTTGAGATCTAGCTTAAATGTATTATTATTGGAGAATATACATTGTATAAATTCAGTCTTTAAAACATTTATTTTGGGGGCATGTGGGTTGTTTAGTTGGTTGGGCGTCTGGCTCTTGATTTTGACTCAGGTCATGATTTCACAGTTGGTGAGATTGAGCCCCACATCGGACTCTGTGCTGACAGCACAGAGCCTACTTGGGATTCTCTCTCTCCCCATCTCTGTGCCCCTCCCCTTCTCACACACTCTCTCTTTCAAAATAAATAAATAAACCTTAAAAAAAAAAAGAAGCATTCAAATAGCTTAGAAAGTAAACGTAGCTGTGAAAGGTGGCACTTCAGTTAGAACCAGGGTATAATTTGAACCTTGGGAAAATTAATGCTCCAATTAAGAATTATAGGTTCCTGGAGTGGAAAATCTTCACTAACAGGGAAATGATACTTCCTGAGAAATACTAGGGTGAAAAAGTCAATTTACAGTGCAAAGGGACCATGCTATTAACCAAAATCATTCTTCTTGACATCCACTGGGGAATGCTAGGGTTGCTGGTATCTCGAGACCATTTCTGCTGAGTGATATGACCATTCCCAAAGCAACTTTCCTGTTGCCCCAGAATCAGGGAATCCTGAGTGCAGCCCATGATGCCCTTCTCAAGCAAGTGAATGAGCTCAGGGCAGAACTGAAGGAGGAAAGCAAGAAGGCTGTGAGTCTGAAGAGCCAACTGGAAGATGTGTCCATCCTGCAGATAACACTGAAGGAGGTAAATAACAATAGTAATTGAAAGATAGCATCAATTGTAAGTTACATTTCAATTTCAGAGATGTTAAAAGTGCTTCTTAGCAACAATATGGCTGTTTATTTTTTTCAGATGAGTAAAATGAGGCTCCACGTGATTAAATAATTTTCTCAAGATGATACCATTAGGGGGGAAACTTGGATTTATACTTGTGTCCTCTGAAGTTTTTGCTGTATTACAATGTTCCACTATTTCCTTAACAGTAGAAATCCAGACACTGTGAAAATCTGCTTCAGAGAATCCTCATTATTTCCAATAAAAGTTTTTATCACACTTTAAATTGGTTTGAGTCTTTCTAGTTGAATGGCTCCTCATAGACATGTGAGATGAACATAGAAAACCTCCTATCCAAGCCTCACTCTGCCACAGAAGAGGAAAGACCTGTGCAAGGAAATCGATGTTTGGATTTTATCTCAGGCACTTTTCTGTCATTCTTAGTTTCAGGAGAGAGTTGAAGATTTGGAAAAAGAACGAAAATTGCTGAATGACAATTATGACAAACTCTTAGAAAAGTAAGTACCAAGTTTGGATCCCAGAGCACTGTTTGCTATAAAAGACAGTTATAGAAAAGGGTCCTCACATTCTAAAAACACTACCCAGTGTTGGTAAGGATATGGGGAAGCTTACACTCAATACTCTTAGTGAGAATATAAATCAGCTCAGTCTTTTTGGAAGGGAATCTATCTATCTATCAAACTGTTAAACATGCATATACATGTATTTGCAAAGATGATGTATAATAAGAATTTTAATTACTGCATTGTTGGTAATAGAAAAAAAAAGTGGAAACATTCAAATTTCTTTTGATAGGGATTGGTTAAATAAATCATGTTGCATCCCCACAATAAAATACTATGAAGCTGTTAAAAATGAAGTAGATCTATATGCCTAAAACATATTGTTAAAAGTCAAGTTGCAAAAGACTATGTTAACTCTGACTTAATTTATTGTGTGTGAGTATGTGTGTGTGTGTGTGTGTGTGTGTGTGTGCGCGTGTGTGAATCTGCAATCCTCTAATGAGATGAAAGGATTAGAGTAGGGCAAAGAGGAACCTTCACTTTTAATCTATATACTTCGGTATCATCTTGATTTTCCACAACAAGCATATATTCATTTATTAATTTTGAAATTTAAAATACCTGGAAGTTAAAAAAAAAAAAGTTTAATGTGCCTTCTGACTCAGTGTAAGGCAGCGGAAGGTAGATTGGGGAGGTAGTATGGGAGCATCCTGGGAACATCTGATGCTCTTCAACTCAGTGAACCAAAGTAGTGAAACAAATGGCAAACATTACTACTGACCTCTTCCCTTCATCACTCAGAACATTATCTTCTTGGATCATCATGTAACCTATGGATAGGAAGGGCCAAGAACTCTTAATACGAGCCTAAGCAAGTTGTTTTTAGACCACATTTATTGCAATGATAAATAGAAAAAACACATATGCAAAAATAATAGCTTGGGGGAGCCTCAGTTATGCATCTGACTGACTCTTGGTTTCAGCTCAGGTCATGATCTCACAGTTTGTGCGTTGAAACCCCACATCGGGCTCCATGCTGACAGTGCAGAGTCTGCTTAAGATTCTCTTTCCTTCTCTGTCTCTGCTGCTCCTCCACACATGCACACAACTCTCTTTCAAAATAGATAAACTTAAAAAAATAAAGGAAGAAGTAATAGCCTGATTATCAATATCTCTTCAATCAAAGACTGACCATGTGTGTTTTACACTCAGAATGGGTCTGCCCTGGCAGCTAGATACAGGGGTGTGCAGGGTACAGTCATTGGGAAGTTTAATTCCTGCCCTTCAGTATAGTAATTTATAATCTAGTTCAAAGACCAGTATTTTCTAGACCAGCCATTGGTGAAGATAGAGGAATGGAGTAAGGAAAAGAGGAGACTCTGGTCCTCATTTTTTAAAAAAAGTTTATTTAAGTAATCTCTGCACTCAATGTGGGGTTCAAACTCACAACCCTGCAACCAAGAGTCCCATGCTCTTCCAGCTGAGCCAGCCACGCGCTCCTGTTCCTCATTTTTAATTGAGCAGGCCTGAGAATGTCTTAGTACACAGTTTTGCACCTAAAGAAAGCCATCATGCTGGAGAAGTTCCTTGGGAAATAGATGTGACTTGGGTTCTTTGCTCGGTGGGGTATCCAAGACCTAAACAGAAGTGATACTAAGGAGCTCCTCAGTAGGGCCCCAAAAGTTCCAAGGCAGTTGGTAAATGACAGTTACAGAGAAACCAGGGACAGAAAAAACATGCAGGGGAATGAATGATGTGCTAGGCCCAGGAGACGCTGAAACTGTGTATTAAAGACGTCACATCACACACCTTTGAGTATTTATCTGACATCTCTCCCCTCGCTTCTTGCTTCCCATTTTCAGCATGCTGGACAGCAGTAATCAGCCTCACTGGAGCAACGAGCTTGTGGGAGAACAGCTACAGCAGAAAGTCTCTCAGTTGCAGGATCAGCTGGATGCTGAGCTGGAGGAGAAGAGAAGAGTCTTACTTCAGCTGTCCAGAGAGAAAGGTAGGTCAGGCTGTGAAGACCTTTCTCAAATGAGGCATCCTCTATGTCTGGTGTGGGAGAAGGGAGCTTGGGCCAGCATTTCTAGTATCCCCTCACCCAATCGTATTTTTGTGTGGGTCAGGAATAACTAGAATACGAACACTGGCACTCAGATCAGATTCACAATCAAGAAAGCATGACATCTGCCTCACATGCATATATTTTCAGTTGTAATGCGTTTTCATTTGGGAGGATGAAAACTCTTAAATTTTTTTTTTTAAATCTTTATTTTTGAGAGAGAGAGAGAGAGACAGAGTGCAAGTGGGGGAGGAGCAGAGAGAGAGGGAGACACAGAATCCAAAGCAGGCTCCAGGCTCCAAGCTGTCAGCACAGAGCTCGACACGGGGCTCGAACCCACAAACCACTAGATCATGACCTGAGCTGAAGTCAGATGCTCAGCCGACTGAGCCACCCAGGTGCCCCAAAAACTCTTAAATTTATCACGTTTTTAAACATTCACTTTATTGAAAGTATTGAAAATGAATTTCTCTGCCTTTTATTCTTATCAGTCATTTTAGAGGTGATTGGGAGCCTTGTTTTTATTTTGTTTAGTACCTAATAGCTCAAATTGAGAAGCAAATTACTGCTCTTGGTTACCACTGCCATTTCCCCCTGTCTTAGCTCTGAGGTCATGGTAGATAGTTACTGGGAAGATTTTTAAATCCTGTCAAAGAGACCTTTGTCTCACTTCTTTTTGCTAGGCTGGACCTTGACATTTAGTATCAAATTTATATTTCATCAGATTCTAGTACATTCACATAAGAGAGTGAAGGAAAAAAAATACGACATCAAGAAAGATAGAGACAGGAATCATAAAAAGATAAAGCTCAGTTCATGCTAAGGACCTTGTAGTTTGTACAAAGTACAAATAAAATCTTGTAAAGGCTTTGGGGTAATCTAATAATCTTCCCCCTCTAATACATGCTAATGAAATGATCACACTAAACACAGATCACTTCCCTTCCCTAAAACACCCACATCCACCCACCCAAACAAACACACACAGAAATGCCCAAATGCCCATTCTCCCTCCCTCCACATCAGGGTGGGGGTAGAAGTGGAGGTGGGTGCCACAGGGAACCCATAGCAGAGAAGTCAGAATGGAGTTGAGGAGGAGTTGGAGAGATACTGGTTTGGCTGGTGCTATCAAAAAGTTTGCACTGGAGGGGTGCTTGGCAGGCTCAGTGGGTAGAGCATGTGACTCTTTTTTTTCTTCCTTTTAAGTTTCTTTATTTTTAGAGGAGCAGAGAGAGAGAGAGAGAGGGAGAGAGAGAATCGCAAGCAGCCACTGCACCATCAGCATGGAGCCTAATGCAGGGCTCCAACTCAGGAGGTGTGAGATCATGACCTGAGCCAAAATCAAGAGTCAGACACTTAACTGACTGAGCCACCCAGGCGCCCCAGCATGCAACTCTTAATCTTATGGTTGTGAGTTCAAGCCCCACATTGGGTGTGGAGCTTACTTAAAAAAAAAAAAAAAAAGTTTGCTCTCTCTTAAGACAGTCAAGTGGCTCTGTTTGCTGCTGCTGTTGCTGCTGCTGGTTCTGCTACAGTTCTGCAGGTGTTTTTTGTTTTGTTTTTAGAGTCCCGGGTGTCAGCTCAGTTTACTGGGTCAATAAGCCAGAACCCTTTTGTAGAAATAAGAGAGAGTTGCTCCTCTAAGGGTAAATTTATAAAATGAATTAAACATTAGTGGGAAAATTTAATTAGAGCTTGGTCCAACTTTAACCATGATTTACCGATAACCACCAGGTTTCACCTTTCCGGATGATTTTTTCTCACCCAGACCAAAACAAGAATCTGTGTCTTAAAGTCACCCATCTGCTTCAGAAGCATAAGCAGGACGAAGAGATCCTCCAAAGTCAAGACCTAATTTCCTGGTCTCCTGACAGGCAGTCTGAACCAGCCACTCACCCAGCTCTATTGCAAGAGACCACTCAGGTAGAGGTAAGAGATGTTTAATCAAGCAAGTTCCCTGGACAGATGGATGGCTGGCATATATCCCTAGAAGAGATCAGAAAAGTAGCTGAAAAATCGTGTCCTGATTGAGGATAGTATTGAGAAGGATGTGAGAAGGCTGAGAGCACAGATAGCTTCATGAGCTCTGCACATTTTCTCCACCCTTTACAGCTTATAACATCTAGAATGCTTTTTCCGATGAGGACTTGAAATGATCTGCTGAAGAGCAAACAGCCATCAGAGGTTGTGTAACTTATTGCTGCTACCGAGCATGCGGAAGTAGAGGAGAAAGCCCATTTGAAGTGACATAAGTCCTCTTTTACTTTTGGGAGTAGATTCCGCTGCTGGTATTTTGCTATTACCAACAACTGCTTTAATGAGAATCATTATTTCTGTGCCCATCATATTTATACTCCCTTTTACCAATGCTTTTCTCATGATAGCCATGTGAACCAGAAAACCAAGAAGAAAAGAAACTGTCCCAGCTGTTGAGTGAATTGCAAGTGTCGCACGCAGAGACCACACTGGAACTAGAAAAGACCAGAGACATGCTTATTCTCCAGCGCAAAATCAACGTGTGTTATCAGGTGCAAGAAAAGGTGGTACAGGAAGGGGCTAGATAAATGGGCACGTGAGGACCACACTGGGCATGAAGCGGGGCCCAAGTTTCCAGAGCTGTTGCAAGGGAATATGCTGCTCTGTGCAACACAGAGTGTGCTGTCCTTTGATGTACTTGAGGGCTCACACCAGCGCCATGGCACCTGGGCAATAGAAACTGGTGAAGGGGCCAGCTAATGAAAATGGCAGGTATGAAGCTATTATCCTATGGCACTGTTAGCACAACTGGTCCTAAAGGGGTCTGTGATGAACCCAAGACTTTTTCTTGTGGTTCAGTCTGCCCCGTGTAGGAGATAGTGGAGTCTCCTTTACCCAGCAAGTGCCACCTTTTTATCTGGGCTCTTTGGTGCTGGGTCACTGAGATAGAAAAGTTCAGACATTTTTTGTTTCTTTGTTTCAGGAGGAACTGGAGGCAATGATGACAAAAGCCGATAATGAAAATAAAGATCATGAGGAAAAGCTGGAGAGGTTGAATCAACTGCTAGACCTCAAGAACGATCGTATCAATCAGCTGGAAGGTATTTTGAGAAGCCATGGCCTTCCAATATCCGGCAAGTCTTAGTCCTTTGTTCTTGTCTTGGACCTGTCACATAGCTAATGCCTGTGCTCCCTCTGTGCACCTGCCTGGAAGGCTGCCTCTTGTGTCTTGGAATGTAGTGCATGCCACCTCTCCTGTTCTTTATCCCATCATCTTTGGTGTTTTAATACATGGTTAGCAGCTTCTTTTCCTCCATCATGTCAGTGCCTTCCTCTGATTTCCCTGAAGAGTTTCAGTGGGGCCCAGCAATTGCTGAATCTCTTTTGAGAATTAAGAGCACATCACTGTTGGCCCTCACGGTGGCATAACACACTTCCTCTCTCAAGAGTGTTTCCACAACCCAGGCCTATCCAGAGCTTTATCACTCATCTTGCATCATCCTTTTCTGTGATTTCTCTCCAAAAGTCTGTAAATTCTTTGTTGCAGTTTGAGGATGTCAACATGACAGGGCAGCTGGCTGGACACTTGGGCAAATTTCATAGTGTGATACTTCCTATATTTAGTACAGTCACTGCTCACCAGGAGCTGGCTTCAGCCTCACACATCAAGAATATTGGCTTTGTTATTATACTCCATTTTGAGAGACCTGATTCACACTAACCAAATTCACCAAAGATTGATATTTAAACCAGATGGTTCACTTATTATTTTATGACAGAGTCCATTTCATGGCTGCCATGAGAATATTTGGAACTACTGTTCAGGGAAGCCCTCTCTCTGGAAATCAGTAAGCATGTTACTTAATGAGCATGGAACTAGAGTAAAGGGAGGTGGGTCATGCTGGGGCATGATTTATCCAGGCCAGGTGAGTCTGTTAAAAAGTCACTGCCATATAACAAAGGAAATCCTCCCCTTGGGTTGAAATCCTCATGTCTTTCAGATTCAGGATCTTTCTCCTGGGACAGGTCAGGATAAATACTCTTATCTACTTCTAAAGATTCATTTGCTTTAACTTACAGTTTTTTCATTACTGATAAGATCAAAGAGTTTTTCATATGTTTAGCAGTTATTCGTATTGTTTCTTCTGAGAATTGCCTGTTTCTGTCCTTTACCTGTTTCTTAGTAGTATTTTATTCATTTGTAGAATTTCTTTATATGCTAAAATTATTAACCCTGGGTCATGTAATACAAAACTTTAAATATATTTTATTTTAGTTGTGTTAATCTTATCAATTAAGAAGCTCTTAGTCTAATTTTTGTATTCCATTTATTTTGGGCAGGAAGACATTTTGATGTGTTCAAAATATTTTTATTATACTACTTTAACTCTTAATATAGGACTTTCACCATTGATACCCTGTGACGATTCAAATACTCTCCAGTTTGAAGCAGATTGTGTATCAAATTTTCTGATTGGTTGGACATAGGAGGTAATGCACAGAATTGGTAGACTGTCTTACATATCTTTTGATCCCATTGTTCAACCTCTTTCCAGTAAGTTTCCTCTGCAACTTTTTACTACATTACTCTTTGACTTTAAGTGGATTTTTTTTTTTTTTTGCCTTCTTATCATGAAAACAAACTTTTAACAGAATGAAAATTCCTGGGGCGCCTGGGTGGCGCAGTCGGTTAAGCGTCCGACTTCAGCCAGGTCACGATCTCACGGTCCGTGAGTTCGAGCCCCACGTCGGGCTCTGGGCTGATGGCTCAGAGCCTGGAGCCTGTTTCCGATTCTGTGTCTCCCTCTCTCTCTGCCCCTCCCCCGTTCATGCTCTGTCTCTCTCTGTCCCAAAAATAAATAAACGTTGAAAAAAAAATTAAAAAAAAAAAAAAGAAAATTCCTGTGACTGATATGGCTGGAGAATGGGAATACTTTCTTGGTGGAACCCAATGTAATGTAATAGGCACTATGACTATAATTTGGTATTCTCTTGATGGCCCGTATCCCAAATTTTTGGAAATACTCATATTTTGTGTTTCAAGTACGTCTCTGTTGGAATTACCAATTAACTCAGAGGACCTTTCTGTAAGATAAAACAATGATATCTGCAGATGAAATTGTGCCTCCAGTGTTTTCCTGAGCTTAGGATTTACTCTCCAGTCATTCGTTCTATACCTTATCTACAAAGCAGGCCTTGGGTTATTTAGCCATCAGAATTCAAAGCTCCTACTTGTCATTCTATTTCTTTTCCTTTTGAATCACATGGTGTCTTGAAATAATCACAACTTGGAATTTCATCATGGTGTTTATTCTCCTTCCATCCAACTTATTTTACCCTGAGGAGGAGCTCTCTGTGCTTTAATGGATAGGCAGTTTTCTTTTCCCTCTAGAACAGCTCAAAGATGTGGCTTACGGCACCCGACAGTTGTCATTATGTCTGCAAACACTGCCAGCCCATGGAGATGATGATGAAGCAGACATTTCTCTGCTGCATCAGAGTGAGAATCTTTTTGAACTGCACATCCACCAAGCCTTTCTGAAGTCTGCTGCCCTGGATCAGGCTGGAGACACTCAACCTACCACTTTCTGTACTTATTCCTTCTATGATTTTGAAACCCACTGTACCCCACTAGCTGTGGGGCCACAGCCCCTCTATGACTTCACCTCCCAGTATGTGGTAGAAACAGATTCCCTTTTTTTGAACTACCTTCATGGGGCTTCAGTCCGGCTTGATCTACACCAGGCTGTAGCCAGTGAGCACCACACGCTTGCAGCTGGATGGATTTACTTTGAGAGGGTGCTGGAGACTGTGGAGAGGGTCCATGGCTGTACCATACTTACTGGTAAGTGCTGTCAGCTTCCCACAGCTCCCAGGACTAATGCAGAGTTTCCCAAAGCCTATAGTTGGTCTTTTGGTCATTTCCCATTTTCTTCCTCTGCCTTGTTCTTAATCCTCACCACACCATCTGTGTCTTCCATGCGTTTCATACTTTCTGCTACCCAGGAGCTGGTGGAGAAGACTTCGGGGTGCTAGAATACTGGATGAGGCTGCGCTTCCCCATAGGATCCAGCCTACAGGCATGCAATAAGCGAAAGAAGGCTCAGGCCTACCTGTCAGCCAATGTGCTTGGTGCCTTGGAGGCCCAGGAAGATAAGGTGAGAAAAAAGGATGTGCCCATGTATCTCAGAGGAGCCTCAGCCAAGCAGTTCAGGAGAACAGCTCAGTCTTCCGCTCTCAATAAGTATTTGTTGAATGTGAATGAAGGAGAAAAACTGTGATGCCACAACTAATCCAGAACTCTTGTGGCTGTGATGCCACAACTCTTCCCTTGGTCAAGCTTGGTTTTGAAATGAAATCATACCCTCAGAGCTAGCTGCCTCTCCCTGCTGTGAACAAAATAGCTTCTCTGTTCCTTTCTCTAAGATAAGGCTTGAGTGCCAGCACCTCTTTCAAATAACTATCTTCCAGAGCCACTTTACAGGCAGGCGAATGTCATTAGGTTTCTCTGGGACCCAGTCGGGATTCTACAGCAGTTTAGGTCATAGCTCTTCCTCATCAAGGGTGCTGGGCTTCACCCACAACAACTCTCTCAGGCCACCCTTTTCCTTCATCCAAGACCAACATCTTTCCAGTCCAGATTGGAGACCTGGAAGCATCAGAATGAGCTGCGGGTGGAAATCATCAGATGCTATGGCCTCCGGAGTCGGCAGCTGGGAACCCAGCCGAGTCCATACGTCATGTACCGCTTCTTCACCTTCTCTGACCACGACACTGCCATCATTCCAGCCAGTAACAATCCGCACTTTAGAGACCAGGCTCGATTCCCAGTGCTTGTGACCTCTGACCTGGATAAATATCTGAGGCGGGAGGCCCTGTCTGTCTACGTTTTTGATGATGAAGATGCAGAGCCTGGCTCATACCTTGGCCAAGTCCAAGTGCCCTTGCTTCCTCTCGCACAAAACAAATCCATTAAAGGTGGGAGTTCAAGTCTATCGCATCTTTATGCTCTCTGCCCAGTGTTGTCTTCCTGTCCTACTTTTCTTTGATTACTTGCTTGGAACAGTCTCTCTTTAAAAACCTGCTGAGGTGCGCCTGGGTGGCTCAGTCCAGTGAGAGACTACACTTCGGCTCAGGTCATGATCTCATGGTTTGTGAGTTCGAGCCCCGCGTCGGGCTCTGTGCTGACAGCTCAGAGCCTGGAGCCTGCTTCAGATTCTGTGTCTCCCTCTCTCTCTGCCCCTCCCCTACTCATGCTCTGTCCCTCTCTGTCTCAGAAATAATTAATTAATTAATTAATTAATTAATTAAAAAAATAAAAATTAAAAATTAAAAAATTAAAAAAAAACCTGCTGAGAGGATTTTAGAGTATTGTCAAGAGCAACAGAGCAGAAGACTCAGATCCCCACTAATCCTATAGAAACATTGCTTCTTCTGCTTCTTTTTAGCAGCAAAAGCAAGATTCTTAAGTGGGTAGACCCACCAACCTAAAGTCCATGCGTCCGTCTCTAACAAATCTTTTCTGACTCGATCGTGCTTCTCAGGATTTATGTTTACTTAAGGCCTGTTGTCTCTCAGCACATGAGAGTGGATATCAGATTATAAACTGTGTCCTTAATACTCTCTTGTAATTCCCTTGCTTCTTTTAAACACAAGTTAGACTTTCATGCCATGCCATAGAAAAGGTAAATTTTTTGGATCTCTTTCCCCCCAATACAGAACTGAGGTGAACTTAGGAAAGGTCACCTCTCTGGTTGCAGTACTGGGGGGAGGATGAGGCAGGGATGTCTTTGCTCCCATTGTGAAGTAGGGATGGGTATAGCTAGTACCATCTATGTTTAACAAGCTTCTGGATATTCTAGAAAATGTGTGTGTCCTCCCTCCTTCCAGTACTACAAGAGCTGAAAGAAAGAAAGAAAGAAAGAAAGAAAGAAAGAAAGAAAGAGAAAGAACGAAAGAGAAAGAAAGAAAGGAAGAAACAAAAAACTGATACTTTTGCTTATAATTTATCTTTTGCCAAAGGAAGAGGCAATATGAGCCATCTGTTAAATTAATCAGTGTTACAAATCAGAAGCCTGGCATTTGGAAATAGCGATTTTGCTGAAGTTTTCTTGGCTTTTGTTACTTTAGAAATAGGGACCACTTGGGGCGCCTGGGTGGCGCAGTCGGTTAAGCGTCCGACTTCAACCAGGTCACGATCTCGCGGTCTGTGAGTTCGAGCCCCACGTCGGGCTCTGGGCTGATGGCTCAGAGCCTGGAGCCTGTTTCCGATTCTGTGTCTCCCTCTCTCTCTGCCCCTCGCCCATTCATGCTCTGTCTCTCTCTGTCCCAAAAATAAATAAACGTTGAAAAAAAAATTTTTTTTAAATAAAAAAATAAAAAAATAAAAATAAAAAAAGAAATAGGGACCACTTGAGTGTAGATAATGGTTTCTTTGGTATGCTTAAGGCCTGGCAAGCATTTGGTAATAGTAATAATGTAGTCATGTTTATTGGCTAGGTGACTGAGGACAAGCAAGCTATACTTTTCCATACGTCTTTTGACTATCCCTTCCTGAAACCTGGAGACTCCCATCTTCCCCTACAAATATTCTAAGTGAATATTAGAAGTAAACATTCTAAGTGAATATTAATATTCACTGCTATTTTATGTTACTTCTGAGTGTATTATCACCATGCTTAGGTAATGGATGTTAATTCATGACAAGCAAATTATGGTAAAATTCAAAATGGGGAATGGATAAGGTGCTGATAAATACTCACTTGTCTACTTCATATGATCAGATCTTATTAATGTCTGTGTGTGTCCCAGGTGATTTTAACCTCACAGACCCTGCGGGGAACCCCAATGGATTTGTTGAGATGCAATTGGACTGGAAATCTTTCTACCTACCCCCAGAGAGCTTCCTGAAACCAGAAACTCAGCCTGAGGAGAATACCACGAAGGACAGTTTAGAGATCTCATCTGAAGAGGAAAAGGCTTCCTTTCTCCCCCAGGTAGCAGATCTCCTCCAATCCTGTGAAACATATTTGAAGAAGATGGTATTAAAATTGTAGTAAAAGAAATGCCTTCCATGAATGTCAGGTGTTCAGCAAACTTATTCTGCATCCCTCGCAATGTCATGAGCCACCTACTGATGGAGAAGGATCCTGGGTTTTATTACAGGGAGGAAAGAAAGATGGCATCTCTCAGCTCTGTGGCAGGCGAGGAATGAAGTCTAATGCTAGCTCACAAATCCCTTTCTTGAGTATCAAGGCTGTTAAACTCTCATCTGGTAAGGCTGTCTCTGATACTTCTGTTTAGGACCTGATGGCATTTGGTGAGATTCCCATTGAAGCTGGCCAGTATCAAGCTAAGAGAAAACCTCCACAGGTGGGAGAAAGAAAGGAAAGGGAACACCAGGTTGCAAGCTACTCAAGAAGAAAACATGGTAAAAGAACAAGCATCCAAGGAAAGAACAGAATGGAGTATCTTAGCCGTAACATCTTAACTGGAAATACACTACAAGTAAGGCCTTAGAAACCCTGCAGAATTAAAATATAAGTTGTAGTGTCTCCAGAGATACTATTCTCAAGTAGAAACAGACACCCAAGATAAGCAATTATCATGGCTTTTTGTGGCTAACATGTGTTTCCTCAAACACAAGTGTTTAATAAAACTCTGAAGTGTTCACTTCATTTCATTGTAATTTAGTTCAGCAGCTTATGGACTCTGCAATTTATGCTTAGAATTTTAGCAGTCCACCTCAACTGTAGTGAAAGTAAGCTAAAGAACAAGTATTTATCGAACACCTACTATATGCTTGATACTGTCTTTTCTTCATAGGAAGCTGGATTAAAGTTACTATGTAGCACCTAAAAGTATATATAGGAGATTGTAAATATATATTATTATATGGTTAAATATTATATATTGTTATATCACAATCATGTTGTATGAGTTGTGTAATTGTATTAACATATAATTACTAATTTTGTGAAATTATTATTATATACACAACTGACCCTTGAACAACATGGACTTGAGCTGTAACACATCCCTGTTTTTTTCAGTAAACACAGTATTGCAAATGTATTTTCTCTTTCTTACGATTTTCTTAATAGCATTTTCTTCTCTCTAGCTTCCTTTATTGTGAGAGTATAGTATATAATATATATAGGATGTATTAGTCGACTATTTATGTTATTGGTAAGTTTTCTGGTCAACAGTGGACTATTAGTAGTTAATTTTGGGAGGGACAGTCAAAAGTTATACACAGATTTTTGGTGCCCCAAACCCTCATGTTGTTCAAGGGCCAACTGTAATTATAATTGTCTTTATTCTGAAGCAGGTGAAGTACACTGAATGGAAGTTCTCAGGGCTCAAGAGCTCCATAGATGATGGTTTGAAAAATCAGCAAAAGGAAGAGAAAATTACATCATCCCATTCAGTACCAATGCAGAAAGAAGCCCTGAATCCTGTAAATGGTATTGTCCATTTGTTTGTTTGTTTTAATGGCATTGTCTTTTTAAAATCTAATTTCCTATTTAATCATTGGGTTATTTTTTCAAGCCTGTATTTACTACCCCCCCCCCCCAATCTTGCATTGCTAAACTTTTCATGGAAAATTAGTATTGAACACTCTAAGCTTAGTTTTATGTTACAAGTGTGCTGGTTAGGCCAATGAAGGCTGGGATTTTTAAAGCTAGTTTGCTTGCCAGTTTAGTTACCTAACAAGTATATCTTGTGAATTATGGTTACAAAGAAATAGAAGGAGTGTGGTTGGCTCATTTGTGATGTTGATCCAAAATGTTTTAAATTAAGGCAAGGCTTTTTTGTGTTACAATGCAAGGTAGACATGATTTCAGGTTATAGTATTGGCAAACTAGATAATTCAGACCAACTCTCATTGATGACAGCTAAAATGCTGAAGTAAATATATTTTCTCAAGATCTTAACGTTTCTTAAAAGCATTATATAGTCAATAAGAAGAGAGGGAAGAATTACCTAGCCTTGACGAGGGAGATGATTGAAGCTCAGGGAAGTGAGCTGAAACTCCTGTAGCCCTGGGATGTTGTCAGTCTAGAGAAAGCAGTGGACAGACAGAACCATGCTTTTGGTGGACTTTTGGGACAGGGAAATGGGATGCAGTCTCAGTCTGCTGTCTGCCAGCATAGGCAGATGTCTGCTCAGGGCAGAAATTTCTACTTTGGTCTAGGACCCAGAAGGCAGCACCGTTCTGAGCCTCTGAATGGTGAGGCTGAGAGGAAGAACTGTGGTTTGGGCACTTGCAGGCCTAGAGACACAGGGCTGATCAGTGACCACCAGGACTCCAGATACTGGAATTATCAGACATGGCCTGGGCAAGAGCTGTGGTTATCAGCTTCGTGGAGATGAAAGCTGAACTTTAAAATTGCAACAAAGAACTGGAGCTATGAAAACATTAAGGTTGTAAGTTTTTAAAAAACATTTTGTTTTAAAATAATTTCGGGGCTCCTGGGTGTCTCAGTTGGTTGGGCAACCAACTTTGGCTTAGGTCATAATCTCGCAGCTTGTGAGTTCAAGCCCCGCATTGGGCTCTGTGCTGACAGCTCAGAGCCTGGAGCCTGCTTCGGATTCTGTATCTCCCTCTCTCTGCCCCTCCCTTGCTTGTGCTATCTCTCTCTCTCTCTCTCTCTCTCTCTCTCTCTCTCTCTCTCTCTCAAAAATAAACATTAAATTTTTTAAAAATAAAATAATTTCAAACTTACATAAGAGCTGCATGACAAATTCATCAACTTTTAGCATTTTCCCACTTACTGCTTTGTCATTTTTTCTGAAGCATTTGAGAACAAGTTGTACATCTCATGCCCCCTTACTTCTGTGTATTTCAGTAAGGAAATTATATGAACAGTAGAGTTATCAAGCATGCAGTCTTAACATGGACACATATTACCTCATGTCCAGTCCATTTTCAGAATTTTCTAGTTGTCCCAATAAGGTCCATTATCACAGTTCTTTTAATCTTTATCTAACCCAGGATCATACACTGCATTTAGTCATTACTCTTTGGTTTCCTTTAATCTGGAACGGTTCCTTGTCTTCACCTTTCCTAATACTGACATTTTTGAAGAGTATAAATGAGCAGTTCTGTAGAGTGTTCCTCAATTTGGATTTGTCTGATGTTTCTTTGTAATTAGATTCAGGTTATGAACTTTTTACAAGAGTACCACAAAAGTGATATTATGTCCTTCTCAATGCATCACATCAGGGGATACATGATGTCTGTCCCATTATTATGATGTTGTGTTAATTTTTATCACTTGGTTAAGAAAGCATCTGCCAGGTTTTTAATCATAAAGTTAATAATTTTTGCCTTTGTAATTATTAAGTAATCTGTGAGACGTTATTTTGAGACTACATAAATACGTTATTCCTCATCAAATTTAACTTAATAATTTTGGTATTGATTTGTGGGGGGGTGTCTGAATCACAAAATGTTTACAAAATACATTGCATATTTGGAAATGAATCAATAGAAATTATAGAACTGCTCAATATAGAAATTTATGGAGGAATAGATGGGTTGAAAATAGATTTTAAAAAAAGAAAACAGATTAGATACAACTGAAGTGAGAATTGGTAAATATAACTAGAATAAAACAAGGAGAGACAACAAGATGGAAAATACAAAAGAGAAGACAGACATAAAGGATAAAATGAGGAGGTCTAAGCAATGTTCAATTAGATATGGAAGAGGAAGGAGGCAGAAGTAATATTTAAAGTGATAATGATTTAGAGTTTTCTAGAACTAGTGAAAGATATTAGCATTGAATGAAATGAAGCTCAAGTAGGATAAGTTTTAAAAAAAATCCAGATGTGGGGCACCTGGCTGCTCAGTTGGTAGAAAATGTGACTCGATCTTGGGGTGTGGGTTTGAGCCCCACATTGGGTGTAGAGATTACTTAAAAATTAAAATTAAAAAAATCTACATCTAAACATATCCTACATAGTAAAAATGCAAAAATAAAATCAAATAGAAAATGTTAAAAGTATCCATTTGGGGCACCTGGGTAGCTCAGTCAGTTTAACATCTGACTCTTGATTTCAGCTCTTGTCATAATCTCATGGGTTCATAAGTTTGAACCCCATGTCGGGCTCTGTGCTGACAGTGTGGAGCCTACTCGGGATTCTCTCTCTCGCCTTCTCTCTCTCTCTCTGCCCCTCCCCCACACTCTCACTCACTCACTCTCTATCTCTCTCAAAATAAATAAATAAACTTAAAAAAAAGTGCATCCATTTAAAAGAAAAAGATTGCCATGGTCCATTGATAATATGGACAACTGACTTGTCAATAGCTACAACTATAGTCAGAAACCAGTGGCTTCAATATGCCAAAGGGAAATAACTGCTAACAAAGAATTCTCCACAAAACAAAAATGCTCTTCCGGAATGAAAACAGAATAGACATTTAAAGACAAACCAAAATGGATGGCTTGCTTTCAAGCTACATTTTAAGGTTGTCCTTTAGGCTGAAGGAAAATTATCTCAGAAGGAAGCACAAAGGTGTAACAAACCAGGAAAAGCAAAGAATATGAGTTAGTTTACATTACTATATAAAGCAAAAATATCAGCTTGTGGGGTTAAAATACATTTAAATTTAAATATATAATGTAGTAGGTTCAATGGTAGCCCCACAAAAGGTATGTCCATGTCCTGAACCCCAGAATTTGTAACTGTTACCTGATTTGAAAAAAGATTTTTTGCAGATGTACTTAAGTTAAAGATCTTGAGATGTAGAGATCAGCTTGGATTATGTGAGTGCACACACAGAGAGACACATGCAGAAAAGAAGGCAGTGTAACCACAGAGGCAGAGATTGAAATGATGTGGCCACAAGCCAAAGAATGCCTGGAGCCACCAGAAGCTAGAAAAGGCAAGGGAATGGGGCGCCTGGGTGGCGCAGTCGGTTAAGCGTCCGACTTCAGCCAGGTCACGATCTCGCGGTCCGGGAGTTCGAGCCCCGCGTCGGGCTCTGGGCTGATGGCTCAGAGCCTGGAGCCTGTTTCCAATTCTGTGTCTCCCTCTCTCTCTGCCCCTCGCCCGTTCATGCTCTGTCTCTCTCTGTCCCAAAAATAAATAAACGTTGAAAAAAAAATTAAAAAAAAAAAGAAAAGGCAAGGGAAGAAAAGGAAAAATATCCTGTAGAACCTTTGGAGTGAGCATAGACTTCCCAATACCTTGATTTTGAACTTCTGACCTCCAGCACTAAGAGAGAATATATTTCCAGTTTTATTCCTTTCTTTTCTTTTTTTTTTTTTTTTACTTTTTTTTATGATACTGGAGAGATGGACATTTCATCCAGACCAAGTTTAAATGACTTGTACATGTTTTATGTAAGCCAGAGGCAAAACCAAAGCTAAAATAACATTTGGCACAACAACTAATATTACTTGAAAAAGCTCATAGAAAGTTCACCATCACCTTAAAGATCAATCACTTTATTACAGAATGAATGACTCTACAGAAAAGAGAAAAGAGACCTAAAGGATAAAATGAGAGGATCTAAGCTATGTTTAATCAAACGTAGGAGAAGATAAAGAAGGGAGACAGAGGCAATGTTTAAAGTGATATGTGAAATTCACATCTGCATTCAGAAAATGAAATCATGAGAAGAAGGACTATTTTTTCTGGCCTCTCAGTTGTTACCTTCAATAGTGAGTTGTGGATTGCTTTCTTTAATGACCTTCAGGAGCTTCTGGATTTGAGCATCGGATTCATCAGTCTTCAACCTGAGTGTCCAGAGGGGGCAATTTTGAAGTTTCAAGGCTTCACACAGCATCTCTACTCCACTATACTCCCAGGGAACTCTGGCCCAGGTCTAGCATGATCAGGTTCTGTTGCTTTTGAGGGTAGACAAGAGGTCTCACAACTGAAAGAAGTGATGGCACATCCCCACAACCACAGAAATCTCAGATTACATGGTGGTTTCTTCAAAGCCTTACAAAGAACTGTAGTAGTTACTATGTGAGTCAGTAACATACTTGGCTAACATACAAGCTAACATACTTGGCTTGATTTTTGTTGGAGAAACTTTGATAGGTGATTGCAGCCATCACTGGATATGTTGCAGCACCATAGCACCAGAGTATGTAGTTTATGTTGGGGTAACTCAAGCCCTCACATAGAAGTTTCATCCCATAGGTGTCCCAGCATAGGTGTGTCGGCCTCTGGTTGATGCTCAGAGCACAAAAGAGCTTCTTGCCACAGGTTACTGTGAGGTGACGTTCTCCTGTGACAACCTCTGCAGGAAACACTTTAGGTATTTCTAAATTGTGTACAGCAAATTGACACGCTTATCCAAGAGCTCATTTGTTGTGAGGTTCAAGCATGCTGTAGACTGGTTGATTTCAAGAAGGAGAAACCAGCTCATTGATGAATGGTGGAATAGTAAGAAACCAACCTGATATAGTATGGATTACGTTTTAGGTGTCTCAAGACCACACACAATAGGAAAGCGTATCATTTTGGTCATTTCTGTGAGTGACCAGATGCATTGGATCTCATGGCCAGCAAAGGCAAGACAGAAGTTCCAATAAGCAGCAGCTAGAGAAATATTTTTGAGGACCACTTTCTGGAGATTACAGGTAGCATACGTTTTTCACAGAGAATCCTTGTTGGTGAGGTACTAAGGAAGATCTGACTGATGTCCAGAAATATCAGATTCTCACTTGAGCCATGCATGAAACAAAAGTCCATCCAGAAAGGAGGCAATTGTCGATGATTCTGGGACCTCTGAACCTGAGCATCTGATTCTGATGCAGTGTCATTCTCCAGGAATACCTTCTATAGCAAAGTTTTCTACAAGTTTTGGCAATGCTTAAGGTGGAATGTAAGCATGATGTCCATTTTATTTTTCAAATGCAGTGACATTTCCTTGATGTGGGCAATTGTATCCTTTACAAGCTGTTCTTCCTGAGATTCAAAAAGACAGTACAAAACCATCTCCTTCATTGAGCAGAAGGGTTTATTCTCATCTGACTGTGCTTTGCATTTCAGTAAGTTCCATTTGACTTTCATTGACATTCGGGAGTCAAAAGCTGTCTTCAGTCCCATGCCTCTCTTTTCTTTGAATGGCTGACGAAAAAGTTACCCAACTTGGGTCAGGTTGGCATTCTTTAGTCTTTATTGAAGAACAGCTTCTGCACATTACATTTTTTTTTTAATTTTTAAAGTTTATTTATTTATTTTGAGAGAGTAAGTGGGGGAGGGCAGAAAGAGGGGGTGGGGGAGAATCCCAAGCAGGCTCCACACTGTCAGCGTGGAGCCTGATGTGGGGCTTGAACTCACAAACTGTGAGATCATGACCTGAGCCATAATCAAGAGTCAGACGCTGAACTGACCAAGCCACCTACACACCCCAACTTCTGCACATTCCTAATGTCCCACCTGAGGCTTTCCCTGTCTTCTTCCTCCTTGCTCTCCTGTACATAGAACATGGTGACAAGAAACTTTTGGACACTGAGTTCAATGAAGGAGTAGCAGCCCTTACAGTCTTTGCCCTCCTGGAAGATACTTTTCCAGGAAAGGATAGAGGTTAGATTTTTTTTTTTTTTTAATTTTTAATGTTTATTTATTTATTTATTTATTTATTTATTTATTTTTATTTATATATGAAATTTATTGTCAAATTGGTTTCCATACAACACCCAGTGCTCATCCCAAAAGGTGCCCTCCTCAATACCCATCACCCACCCTCTCCTCCCTCCCACCCCCCATCAACCCTTAGTTTGTTCTCAGTTCTCAACAGTCTCTTATGCTTTGGCTCTCTCCCACTCTAACCTCTTTTTTTTTTCCTTCCCCTCCCCCATGGGTTCCTGTTAAGTTTCTCAGGATCCACATAAGAGTGAAACCATATGGTATCTGTCTTTCTCTGTATGGCT
>NW_024412396.1:1262641-1343469 GCF_014898765.1 Herpailurus yagouaroundi
AGCCATACAGAGAAAGACAGATACCATATGGTTTCACTCTTATGTGGCTCCTGAGAAACTTAACAGGAACCCATGGGGGAGGGGAAGGAAAAAAAAAAAAAGAGGTTAGAGTGGGAGAGAGCCAAAGCAAAAGAGACTCTAAAAAACTCACACCACACTGGGGTTGAGGGGGGGGGGGGGGGGGGGGAGGTGATGGGCATTGAAAAGAGCATCTTTTGGGGTGAGCACTGGGTGTTGTATGGAAACCAATTTGACAATAAATTTCGTATAATAAAAAAAAAAAAAAGAAAGAAAAGGAGGGTTTGATTCTCAGTAAATGAAGCCAAAATCTAGGTACTCAGAACTAGTGGCCAGATAATGGATTGAAGATGAAGGTACTGGGTTTAGATAGGGTGCTTGGAAATCGTTCTGTAATTCTAGCCTTTTCTGTAACAGATAAAGAATCCTGTGAACAAGCTTCTGAAGTCAGTGAAGCACAGACTACAGATAGTGATGACATAGTGACACCAGTATCTCAGAAATGTCCTAAGGCGGTAAGTACTCTGGGGTAATCATCCTCGTGTGAGTGTGAGCCAAGCTTATAAACAACGACATTGTGCTTAATGGCCACATATGTGAAATTATTCCATTTTTAATGAACTTGATGGGAAAATCAAGTTGTTGAGTTAAATTTGCATTGCGAAGGAGTGGAAGTTTCTTGAGACAGCCTCTGCTGAAAGGATCACTTTCTTGATTTGGTATAAATGGGGATTTTTTTTCAATACTTCTCTCCTTTGTCTGGATCCCCTGCCTGTCTCCTTCATTGTGCGCTGATTCATCTCCAGCCTGAGTAATGCCCATTTCTGAAGTCCACCTAAGGAGAACAGATGTACTTTGGGAGGTGGAAGCTAGAAAAGAAGAAAGGGTTCTTTGTGGGAAAGCCCAGAGAGATTCCGTTTCTGAAGTTTTTGACCCAAGTTTTAAAACTTGTAGATGCAATTCTTTTTTTTTTTTTTCAACGTTTATTTATTTTTGAGAGAGAAACAGAGCATGAACGGGGGAGGGGCAGAGCGAGAAGGAGACACAGAATCTGAAGCAGTCTCCAGGCTCTGGGCTGTCAGCACAGAGCCCGGCATGGGGCTTGAACTCACAAACCATGAGGTCATGACCTGAGCTGAAGTTGGACGCTTAACCAACTGAGCCACCCAGGCACTCCTGTAACTGCAATTCTTTATTGAATATTTCAGCCTCGGATCACTTGTGGGACTAATTGGGGATATACACACACAAATATATGAGTAAATATTCATGGGTATATTCAACCATTATTGTATTAGAATCTTGTGTGGTTATAAATGAGGTAGGAAACAATCACTGTCTTGAGCCATTGGAATGCTCCCTGACACATATGTGGTCACTTAATAAATATGTGTTGAATGAGTGACTGAATGAAAGATTGAAATCTGATTGAGGATTATGAACTTCATTAGAAACAATATAAGTACAGTGTGACCTAAAATCAAGTGGTTAGATTATGTGATAGAAACTCCAAGGTTTGTGGGACACTTGGGTGGCCCAGTGGGCTAAGTGTCTGAATCTTGGTTTCGGCTCAGGTCATGATCTCATGGTTCGCTTTGGATTCTCTCTCTCCCTCTCTCTCTGCCCCACCCTGACTTGTGTGCACATGCTCTCTTTCTAAATAAATAAATAAACTTAAAAAAAAAACCTCTAAGGTTTGTAAGAATTCAGAAAAGGGAAATCACTGCTGCTTTTTAGAAGTTGGAAAACTCTTCCTTGAGAGTCAGAACTTGTACCGATGGTTTGCACGCAACTAAAAGATATTGGTGTGGAGAGAAACAACTCAAAATCAGTAGACTTAAACAGTTGAGAAAGAAAATTTTAAGTATTTTCTTCTGAAGCTGTATCTGCCATATCTTTAACCATCACACAATCATATCTTGAGAAATACTTGTAAGACAGATCAGACCAGGGAATGTTGCAACTGGACAGTGACTCCTTAGAGATCATAAAGGTGAAGATGAATGTGTCCAGTACAGAGAGCTGGTTAGCAGAAGAGGTGATCTCCAGTCAAAGTTTCTAAATTAAGCCACCTCTCAGATCAACCTTAAAAACTGGTCAGCAAGTTTTTTGAACTACATGTCAGACATACTACATTTAAAGTATTATTCAAGGGGCACATGGGTGGTTCAGTCGGTTAAGCATCTGACTCTTGGTTTCAACTCAGATCATTGTCTCATGGTTCGTGATTTCTAGCCTGACTGGTTCGTGATTTCTAGCCCCGTGTCAGGCTCTGAGTTGACAGTGCAGAGCCTGCTCAGGATTCTCTCCACGCCCTCTCTCTTCCCCTCCCCACTTCTCTCTCTCTCTCTCTCAAAATAAATAAATAGACTTAAAAAAATTAAAAATGAAATATTATTCAAAATTAAAGGCTCCTAAATAAGATCTTATTAGAAAAATCTTTGTGCACCCAAAAGTGATTTGACAAGCTAAATATGAAAACTGAGCTTACTTAGCAAAAACTTAGTGTTATCATCAAATTAAATTTATAACACAGGCACATATAGTTGACCTTTGAATGATATGGGCGTTAAGGACTCAACCCTCTGTGCAGTTGAGAATCCATGTACAACTTTTGACTTCCCCAAAACTTAACTACTAACAGCCTACTGTTGGCCAGAAGGCTTACCCATAACAAATAGTTGATCAACACATATTTTGTATGTCATATGTATTCTTATGATAAAGTAAGCTAGAGAAAAGAAAATGTCATTAAGGGGGGCACCTGTGTGGCTCACTTGGTTAAGCATCTGACTCTAGGTTTTGGCTCAGGCCATGATCTTACTGTTGGTGGGATAAACCCCCAAGGCTAGCCAGTATGTAGTCTGCTTGGGATTCTCTCTACCACCACCCGCCCCCCTTCTCTTTGCCTCTCACCCACTTGCACTCTCTCTCTCTAAATAAATAAATAAACTTAAAAAAAATCATAAGGAAGGGGTACTTGGGTGGCTCAGTCTGTTCAGCATTCAGCTCATGTCATGATCTCATGGCTCATGAGTTCAAGCCATGCATGGGGCACTGTGCTGTCAGTGCAGAGCCTGCTTCAGATCCTCTGTGCCCCTCTCTGCCCCTCCCCCTGCCTGTGCAAGTGCTCCTGTGTGCTCTCTTTCTCTCAAAAACAAATCAACATTTAAAAAAAAAAGAAAAAATCATAAGAGAAAGTAAGGTTATAGTACTGCACTGTATTTATTGAAAAACATCCACATATAAGAGGACCCACGTCATTCAAACCTCTATTGTTTAAGGGTTGACTGTACAAAATCATTATTGTATTTCAGAATAGCTGGGCATAAAAGATCAAAGAGGTTGAATGACCAGAGATAATATTTGAGCTCTGTCACTTCTGTTTGGACTCAGCCAGGATAATGGAAGAAGCAAGAGAGTGTAGTGTTAAGAGCATGAAGATTTGATTCAGGCAAAAGTGGTCTAGATCCTGGCTCTGCTAACTTTGGAGGGGTTATTTAGCTTCTATTGGGCTTTCCTTATCTGGTAATATTAAGTATGCTTACCGTTTAGTGATGTGGCAAGATTTAAATAAGGTAATGTGTGATAAGGGCTTAATACAGTGCCCAAGACAAATTAAGTACTAAATGACAATGATGGTGATATTGATGATGATAATAGTCTATCTTCTTTGAAATATTCTAGTTCTCAAGGTCATGCTTCTGTGATCTGGTAGTGCCCGACACAAAAAGAACTAGACCATAAAGGGAGGGGATTGAAGCAGAGGGGTGTCATTTCCTTTCTGACTCCCAGGTCAATTGAGTAGGTTGAACAGTACAACTCAAAGAAGACCCTTCCAAGATGTCTTTCCCTTATACTGCTAAAAAGTGAAATGGTTACAATACTAAAGGATCTTTGCCTCTCCTTGAGTCCAGGATTAGGACAGTTCCTGTGTTCATAGGAGGTATGTAGGGCTGTTTCCCACGAGGCCCTGTCTGTTAATCAACACAGGGTTCCTAAAGGCCCTCTATACTTACCTTCTCTCTAAGAATCCCCAGGAAATTATCACAGCCCAAACCACATTTCTGGTCCCAGGAATCAATCTTCCACTATGAGTAGACCATAGAAAACGTTTCCATCTCCTTTTTAGTAGCTACTAACTAGAGCAGAACAATTATTTCCATTTGCTCTATGGCCTTAGGTTATGGTCTTTTATTTGCCATAGTGTGTATCAAGAATCTCAAAGTTTATTCTCTTTTGTTATACTCTTTTTTTAAAAAATGTTTATTTATTTACTTTTGAGAGAGAGAGCACACTCACATGAGCAGGGGAGGGACAGAGAGAGAGGGAGGCAGAGAGTCCCAAGCAAGCTCTGTGCTGTCAGCGCAGAGCCCGACATGGGACTCAAACCCACAAACTGTGAGATCATGACCTGAGCTGAAACCAAGAGTTGGATGCTTAACTGAGTGAGTCACTGAGGCACCCCTTTTTTTGCTTTCTTATGAATGACATTAAACATTATGTATTTTTCTTTCTTTAAACTTATTTTGAGATAATTAAAGATTTGTAAACAGTTGCCAAAAAAGGTACAGGGAGGTGCCATGAATCATTCACACAGGTTTTTGCATTTTTTTTCTTTTTTGTTACACAGTATTCAGAAATGTGCCATCAGTAACATTTTGGGAGT
Organism: Herpailurus yagouaroundi; assembly: GCF_014898765.1. Lineage (NCBI taxonomy): Eukaryota > Metazoa > Chordata > Mammalia > Carnivora > Felidae > Herpailurus > Herpailurus yagouaroundi. The sequence goes on from NW_024412396.1 coordinate 1,267,329, forward strand.
CCATCTATGTTGATATGTTCAGCTTTTTCTAGTTCTCTTCTCTTAACTGCTGATCAGTTTTAGTTAAGATAATACATGACCTTTTATTTAGACAGACCTCAGTGGGCAACACTGATAAACTTGATATTCATTAATTCACTAAAGCCACACAACAGCCCTTTGGGTTGTTTCCTCCTTCAACAAATCATTATGGAGTACCTGTCGTAGTACTTGGCAGGCTGTATGGACACAAAAAGGTGAATAAGACAGACTTGGTCTCTTCCCTCTTAAATCTTACATTCTATTGAGAGAAAACATATATAAATCAGTGAGCAACTAAGTAAGATACTTGTTGATTCTAAATACTATGAAGAAAATAAGTTGAGTAATAGTAATGGGAGAGGTTGAGTTAGGCATGTGTAAGGAAAGACTTCTCTGAGAAGGGGACATTTAAATTTTTTTATGTTTATTTATTTATTTTGAGACAGGGAGGGAGGGAGGGGTAGGGGCAGACAGAGAGAAAGAGAGAGAGAATCCTAAGTAGCCTACTTGCTGTCAGTGCAGAGCTTGATGCCTGGCTCGATCTCACCATCTGTGAGATCATGACGGGATCCGAAATCAAGAGTTGGACTCTTAACCAACGGAGCCATCCACGTGCCTCTGAAGAGGGGACATTTAAACTGAAATTTGAAGATAGAGAAGGGAAGAGATGGAGGGAAATCATCTCAGGAAGAGGAACTGGCAAATGTAAAGACCCTGATGTAGAACAGTCTGGTTTATCTGAAGTGCTGGAAATCAAGAGGTTATATGTCAGTAAAACTGGGGGCAAAAAAGAAAAGGAAGAGGAGGAGGAGGAGAAAGAAAAGGAAGGTATGAAAGAAAATTCCTCTAGCCATACTTTAAATTTTTTTTAATGTTTATTTTTTGAGAGAGAGAGAGTGTGTGTGTGTGTGAGCGGGGGAGGGGCAGAGAGAGAGAGGGAGACACAGAATCCGAAGCAGGCTCCAGGCTCCAAGCTGTCAGCACAGAGCCCAATACCGGGCTCGAACCCACAAGCTGTGAGATCGTGACCCAAGCCGAAGTCAGACGTTTAACTGACTGAGCCACCCAGGCACCCCCCTCTAGCCAAACTTTTACATGAGCCTTGAAAGGAACAAATGTTTGATGACCATACCTTGTCACTTGAATTTTTATACAACCAGGTAATTAAAAGAGGGAAAAGAGAGGAAAAAAACTAACGTCACAGCGAACGTCTCTGTTCACATGTATCTTTGTGTATTTGGCAGCTGTTTTTGTGGGATAGATTCCTGGAAGCGAAACTGCTGGTTTTAAAAGGAATGTGCACTTGAAATTTTGATGGATATCACTAAATTATCAGCCCCCAAATTATACCACTGTCACCCTATGGTCACCTTTTCTCACAGTGTTACCAACACTTCTCAGCTTTCTCAGTTCCTGACTTTAATGGAATGAGAGTGTTTGTAAGGGAAGGAATCAAAAGTAATTTTGAAAAATTAAGATCCAGGTAGTGTGATGAAGTAACAAAACAAATTAAGAGTATGCTAGATGCTGGGACTACAGGGGTTGGTGAGGCAGACGTGTGTGGTCCTAGAACTTAGGTAGCTTAAAGTCTGTGAGGTGCTATCCCCAGAATTATAATGTGATACAAATGTAACTTAAAATTTTCTGGTGTCCATATGAAAAGTGTGAAAAGAAACAAGTAAAATTAATAATATATTTTAGGGACGCCTGGGTGGCTCACTTGGTTGATCGTCCGACTTTGGCTCCGGTCATGCTCTCACAGTTCATGAGTTCAAGCCCCACATCGGGTTCACTGCTCTCAGGGCAGAGCCTGCTTATCCTCTGTCCTTCTTGCTCTCTGCCCTTTCCCTGCTTGTGCAGTCTCTCTCAAAAATAAATAAATAAATAAATAAATAAATAAATAAATAAATAAATAAAACACTTAAAATAATTTAATAAAAAAAGAATACATTTTCTTTAACCTAATATATCTAACGCATTATCATTTCAGGGCACCTAGGTGGCTCAGTCAGTTCAGCGTCCGACTTTGGCTCAGGTCACAATCTCAGGTTGTGAGTTCGAGCCCCATGTTGGGCTCTGTGCTGAAAGCTCAGAGCCTGGAGCCTGCTTCGGATTCTGTGTCTCCCTGCTCTCTCTGCCCCTCCCCTGCTCTGTCTCTCTCTCTCTCAAAAATAAACATACATTAAAAAAAATTAAAGCACTATGATTTCAATATGAAATTAATGCAAAACATTACTGAGACACCTTACAAAGTCTTCGAAATCCTGTGAATTTTACACTGGTCATGCATCCCAATTCAGAGTAGCTATGTTTCAAGTGCTCAGTAGCCACCTGTGGCTAATGGCCATTGTGTCATAGAGCAGAATTGTGACACAATATTTTCCAAATGTAAGTCGATGTCCCCAGGCAATGAAATAAAAATAGAGGGTCCCAGCAAAAACAAACAAACAAAAAACTGAGAAAGAATAAAATACAAAATAATAGTTTGCATTGCACCTATTTAATATTTAACAAGGTTAAAAATTGTTTCAAGAGACTTTTATTTCAATGATTTTTTTTTTTTTTACACACACACATATGAATATGGATAGGCTGAGTTTTACAGTTTGAAAGCCACTGGTCTGGTGGTTGTTCATGTTTAACTATGAGGAAAAATGTTCATCCTGTTAGGCGTGGGAGGCTTTTTTTTGGTAAGATGTTGCTGGGGATTCGGGTACTTATATGACTATGAACACCTATTTCTTTTTTTTTTTTTTTCCCCAGATCTCAGTGTTTCCTAAAGTGTGTTCTTTGGAAAATTAAACCCAACCGTATCCAGGGAAAAACAAAAATCAATTGTGTAGTCAAATACGTTTGGAAAAAACTATCTTTGTATCATCCTCTAAAAGTGTCCAGAAACATCTTAGCATATTAAAGGCCATAGGTCAAGTTAAAGAATGCTGATAAGTTTGTTAATCTTGATTTTCCAAAATTTATTTTCTCACAGAACGATTCATTTATAAAATACCTATTCCTCAGACACATCTTTGAGAAATTCTGCTTCATTATTTTTAAAGAAGTTTAACATTGATGCAATTTTATTTTTTAAGTGTTTATTTTGAAAGAGAGGGAGAGAGTGTGGGTGCCCATTAGTGTGAGTACGAGGAGGGGAGGGGCAGAGAGAGAAGGAGAGAGAGAATCCCAAGCAGTCTCTATGCTGTCAGCATGGAGCCTGATTTTGGGCTCGATCCCATGAACTGTGAGATCACTACCTGAGCCGAAATCAAGAGTTGGGCATTTAACTAGCTGAGCCAACCAGATGCCCCAAGTTCTGCTTCATTTTTATTGAAACTGTAGGACATAGGTTTCTCAGCTTAACAATAATGTCAACAGTGGCATGGGAGAACTTTCTAGGGTAATGGTTCTGTATCTTGAATATGTTGATTACACACTTGTATATACGTATCAAAACTGTACACTTGGGGCATCTGGGTGACACAGTCAGTTAAGCATCTGATTCTAGATCTCGGCTTAGGTCATGATCTCAAAGTTTGTGAGTTCAGGCCCTACATCGGGCTCTGCACTGATGTTGTAGAGCCTGCTTGGGATTCTGTCTCTTTCTCTCTAACCCTTCACTACTTGTGCGCTCTCTCTCTCTCTCTCTCTCAAAATAAATAAACTTAAAAAAATTTTTTTTAACAGTTCACTTTAGGTTTTGTATTTTACTGTGTGTAAATTAACATTATATGTAAATGTATAAAAGTGAAACAGATTGCCAGGAGCCACCCTAGACGGTGGTATATAAGAGTGGCTTTTATGCTTTTTTTTCATATTTGATTTATTTTTTAAATTTACATCCAAGTTAGTTAGCATATAGTGCAACAAAGATTTCAGGAGTAGCTTCCTTAATGCACCTTACCCATTTAGCCCATCCCCCCCCCACAACCCCTCCCATAACCCTCTGTTTGTTCTCCATATTTATGAGTCTCTTCTGTTTTGTCCCCCTCCCTGTTTTTATATTATTGTTGCTTCCCTTCCCTTGTGTTCATCTGTTCTGTATCTTAAAGGCTTTTATGCTGTTTTAATCACAGACACTGTAAGAAACACATTTCTACTTTGTGCCCAATCCAATCACATATACACAAAAGTTTTAAGAAACAAGGCTTACCTATACCACTCTCATATTTTCTGTTCTATCTTATCTTATTCTTTCCTTAAAAAAAAAAAAAATGCTAAGGGCGCTTGGATGGCTCAGTCACGTCTGACTTTTGATTTCAGCTCATGATCATGATCTCATGGTCATGATCTCATGGTTTGTGAGTTCAAGCCCCGAGTGGGGCTCCATGCTGACAGTGCAGAGCCTGCTTGAGACTACCCCTCTTTCCCTCTCTCTCTCTGCCCCTCTCCTGCTTACACTCTGTCTCTCTCTGTCTCTCAAATGTGAATCAATGTTAAAAAAAAAAAAAAAAAAAAAAAACAAGGAAAGAAATATTGCCTTCTGAGCTTCCTTGGGGAAGGCCCAGAAGCTGCACTTCCTTCCTAAGAGAAAAGATGAGAGTGGGGGTAGATCTTTGGACACGAGGGCACTGGCCTGGCAACCTAGAGACAGGAGAGTTCTCACAGATGACGAGGGAGAACTGTGGCTGGTCCGGGCCATCCCGGGTCGACGTCTCACTAGTGTCATGACATGACTTGCAGCCACACCATGGAAAGGGAGGACTTAACGTTGCCCTCGGCTTATTTCTTGAAACTAGAGAGATGTCAGCCCTGTACCTGGTGTCCCTAATGCAAAAATGGACACACGGACAATCAAAGGAGAGGACGGTGGCTGTGGCAGCAACTTTGAAGTAGGGCTGAAAGTACTGGTGTTACCGTGAGAGATCAGGCTGGTCTGACTGCCTGTTCCGGGGCATGTATTTGGTGGGCGCAGGCAGTTCTGGGCAGCAGCTTTACCGCAATTCTCAAGGCTATGTTAGATGGAATATGTCTGGGATGGAGTCTGAGAGAGTAACGTGTTAATTGGAGTGTGAATACTTGGAGCATCACTAACCTACAGGAAATACATATCTTCCTTGTCAGAGGTCAGAGAAGATGTGCATCGAAATTGTCTCCCTGGCCTTCTACCCAGAGGCCGAAGTGATGAGTGATGAGAATGTAAAACAGGTGTATGTAGAGTACAAGTTCTACGACCTCCCCTTGTCAGAGACGGAGACTCCAGTATCCCTGAGGAAACCGAGGGCAGGAGAAGAGATCTACTTCCACTTCAGCAAAGGTGAGGCAGCCCCCGTGGTTGGCCGGGAAGGGGAGTCTGAGGGGCCAGGACTACTCTGCCCTTCCAATGGGGTGCATGCAACCGTTCTCTTTTCTCCCATTTATCAAAGTGATACGTGCATATAGGCTTACTAATTTTTTTGGTTTTTATTATTTAAAAAAATTTTTAAAATATTTATTTATTTTGAAGTTGGGTGGGGTGGGGGGCAGATAGAGGAGAGAGAGAATCCCAAGCAGGCTCCGTGCTGTCAGTGCAGAGCCTGACACGGGGCTTGAACTCATGAACCATGAGACCATAACTTGAGCCAAAATCAAGAGTTGGATGCTCAACTAACTGAGCCACCCAGGTACCCCTTTTTATTATGTTTTTGAATATTTATTTTGAGAGAGAGAGGGCACAAGTGAGTGAGGGGCAGAGAGAGGACAGAGAGAATCCCATGAGGCACAGAGAGAGAGAGAGAGAGAGAAGCAGGGTTCAGGCTCACCAGAAGTGGGGGCTTGTGCTCATCTGAAGCAGGGCTCAAGCTCATGAACCATGAGATTGTGACCTCATGAGATCATGAGCCAAAGTCAGATGCTTAATCAACTGAGCCACCCAGGCACCCCTTTTATTACTATTTTTAATCAAGTTTTCTATTAAAATTTTTTTAATGTTTATTTTTGAGAGAGACAGAGCACAAGAGCGGAGGGGCAGAGAGAGGGAGAGGGAGACACAGAATCCGAAGCAGGCTCCAAGCTCTGAGCTGTCAGCACAGAGCCCGACGCAGGGCTCGAACCCATGAACCTTGAGATCATGACCCGAGCTGAAGTCAGACGCTTAACTGACTGAGCCACCCAGGTGCCCCTTAAGTTTTCTATTTTAATTCCAGTATAGTTAACATACAGTGTTATATTAGTTTTAGGTGTACAGCACAGTGATTCAACAATTCTATACATTACTCTCAGCGCTCATCGGATGGGTGTACTCTTAATCCCCTTCACTTGTTTCACTCATTCCCCCCCCCCCCAACCCCGCACCTCCCCTCAGGTAACCATCAGTTTGTTCTTTATACTTAAGAGTCTGATTTTTTGGTTTGTCTCTGTTTTTTTCCTTTGTTTTGCTTCTTAAATTCCACACATAAGTGAAATCACATGGTATTTGTATTTCTCTGACTGACATATCTGGCTTAGCATAATACACTCTAGATCCATTCACAGTGGCTGCACCAGTTTGCATTCCCACGAACAGTGCACAAGGATTCCTTTTTCTCCACATCCTTGCCACCACTTGTTGTTTCTTGTGTTTTTGATTTTAGCCACTCCAAAAGGTATGAGGTGATATCTCACTGTGGTTCTTTTTTTAATGTTTGTTTATTTTTGAGAGAGAGGGAGAGAGAACACGTGTGCTCGAGTGGAAGAGGGGCAGAGAGAGAAAGACAGAGGATCTGAAGCAGGCTCCACGGTGAAAGCAGAGAGCCCGACATGGGGCTCGAACTCACAAACTGTGAGATCATGACCTGAGCCAAAGCCAGACACTTTACTCACTGAGCCACCCAGGTGCCCTCTCACTGTGGCTTTCATTCGCATTGATAATGAGTGATTTTGAGCATCTTTTCATGCGTCTGTTGACAATCTGTATCTCTGCTCTGGAGAAATGTTTGTCCGTGTCTTCACATTTTTTAATTAGATTATTTGTTTTTTGGGTGTTGAGTTGTATCAGTTCTTTATAAATTTCAGATACTAACCCTCTACCGGATATGTCATTTGCAAATGTTTTCTCCCATTTGGTAGGTTGCCTTTTAGTTTTGTGGATTATTTCCTTTGCTGTGCAGAGACTTTTTATTTTGATGTTATTTCCAATAGCTAATTTTTAATTTTATTTCACTCGCCTTAAGGGACTCGATCTAGAAAAATGTCCCTATGGCCGATGTCAGAGAAATTACTGCCTGTGCTCTCTTCTAGGATATTTAGTTTCAGGTCTCACATTTAGGTCCTTAATCCATTTTGAATTTGTTTTTGAGTATGATGTAAGAAAGTCCAGTTTCATACTTTTGCATGTAGCCGTCCAGTTTTCCCAACACCATTTGTTGAAGAGACCATCTTTTTTCCAATTGCATATTCTTGCCTCCTTTGTCAAAGATTAATCAACCATATAATCTTATGTTTGTTTCTGGGTTTTCTATTATGTTCCATTGATCTATATGTCTGTTTTTATGCCAGTACCATACTCATCTGATTACTATAGCTTTGTAGTATATCTTGAAATCTAGGAGATTGTGATGCCTCCAGCTTTGTTTTTTGTTTTTCAAGATCATTATGCCTATTTGGGGTCTTTGTGGTTCCATACAAATTTTAGGGTTGTTTGTTCTACTTCTGTGAATCATGCTGTTGGTATTTTGATATGTATTGCATTAAATCTGTGGATTGCTTTGGGTAGTGCGGACATTTTAACAATATTTGTTCTTCCAGTCCATGAACATGGAATATTTTCCAATTCTTTCCATTTGTTTGTGTGGTCTTCAATTATTTTCATCAATGTTTTATAGTTTTCAGAGTATAGGTCTTTCATCTCCTTGGTTAAACTTATTCCTAAATATTTTATTATTTTTGGTGCAATTGTAAATAGGATTGCTTTCTTAATTTCTCTTGCTTCATTATTAATGGATAGACATGCAACAGATTTCTGCACAGTGATTTTGTTTCCTGTGACCTTACTAAATTCATTTATCAATTCTAGTAAGTTTTTTGGTGGAGTCTTTAGTGTTTTCTAGTTATATATCATGTCATCTGCAAATAGTGAAAGGTTTACTTCTTCCTTATCAATTTGGATGCTTTTTACTCCTTTTTCTTGTCTGATTGCTGTGGCTAGGATTTCCAGTACTGTGTTGAATAAATGTAGTGGGAGTGGACATCCTTGTCTTGTTTCTGGTCTTAAAGGGAAAGCTCTCAGTTTTTCACCGTTGAATATGATGTTAGCTGTGGACTTTCCACATACAGCCTTTATTATGTTGAGGAATGTTCCCTCTAAACCTATTTTGTTGAGGGGTTTTATCATGAATGGATATTGTACTTTGTCAGATGCTTTTTCTGCATCTATTAAAATGATCATATGATCTTTATCCTTTTTTTATTGATGTGATGTATCACATTGATTGATTTGCAAATATTGAACCACGCTGGTATCCTGGAAGTAAATCCCACTTGATGGTGGTGAGTGATTTTTTATATGTATTGTTGGATTTGGTTTGTCAATATTTTGTTGGGGATTTTTGCAATTATGCTTATCAGAGATATTGGCCTATAGTTCTCTTTTTTGTAATGTTTTTATCTGGTTTTGGTATCGGGGTAATGCTGGCCTTGTGGAATAAGTTTTGAAGTTTTCCTTCCTCTTCTATTTTTTGGAATAGTTTGAGAAGAATAGGTATTAACTCTTCTTTAAATGTTTGGTAGAATTCACCTGTGAAGCCATCTTGTCCTGAAATTTTATTTGTTGGGAGTTTTTTTATTATTATTATTGATTGAATTTCATTGCTGGTAATCAGTTGTTTCAAATTTTCAAGTTCTTCTTGAATCAGTTTTGGGAACTTAGGTTTCTAGGAATTTGTCCATTTCGTCTAGGTTGTCCAATTGGTTGGCATATAATCTTTCATAATATTCTCTTACAATCCTTTGTATTTCTGTGGTGTTGGTTATTTTTTCTCCTCTTTCATTTCTGATTTTGTTTATTTGAGTCTTTTTTTTATGAGTCTGGCTAACATTTATCAATTTTGTTCATCTTTTCAAAGAACCAGCTCTTGGTTTATTGATCCATTCTATTGGCTTTTTTAGTTTCTATTTCTTTAATTTCTGCTTTAATCTTTATTATTTTCTTGCTTCTACTGGTTTTGAATTTTGTTTGTTCTTCTCTTTTTAGCTCCTTTAGGTATAATGTTAGGGATTTTTTTAATGTTTATTTATTTTTGAGAAAGAGAGAGCGTGAGCAGGGTAACCATAGAGAGAGAGAGAGAGAGAGAGAGAGAGAGAGAGAGAGAGAGAGAATCTGAAGCAGGCTTCAGGTTCCAAGCTGTCAGCACTGAGCCTGATGTGGGGCTAGAACTCACAAACCATGAGATCATGACCTACGCTGAAGTCAGACGCTCAACCGACTGAGCCACCCAGGTACCCCAGGATGGTTTTTTTGTTTTGTTTTGTTTTGTTTTGTTTTGTTTTGTTTTGTTTTGTTTTTTTGAGATTTTTCTTGTTTCTTGAGTTAGGCCTGTAGTGTTATAAACTTTGCTCTTAGAACAGCTTTTGCTGTATCCCAAAGATTTTGGACCATTGTATTTTCATTTGTCTACATGTATTTTTTTATTTCCTCTCTGATTTCTTGGTTAACCCATTCATTGTTTAGTAGCATGTTATTTAACTTCCATGTATCTGTGCTCTTTGCAGATTTTTTTCACGTGGTTGATTTCTAGTTTCATAATATTGTGGTCAGAAAAGATGCATGGGGGGGAACCTGGGTGGCTCAGTTGGTTAAGCATCCAACTTTGGCTCAGGTCATGATCTCACTGTTCATGAATGCAAGCCCCGCATTGGGCTCTGTGCTGACAGCTCAGAGCCTGGAGCCTGCTTTGGATTTTGTGTCTCCCTCTCTCTCTGCCCCTCCCCCACTTGTGCTCTGTCTCTCTCCATCTCTCAAAGGTGAATAAACGTTAAAAAAAATTAGAAAAGATGCACGGCATGACTTTGTCTGAATTTGTTTAGACTTGTTTTGTGGCCTACAATGGAGACTGATCCATGTGCACTAGGAAAGAATGTGTATTCTGTTGTTTTAGGATAGAATGTTCTGAATGTATCTGTTAAATCCATCTGGTCCAATGTGTCATTCAAAGCCACTGTTTCTTTGTTGACTTTCTGTTGGATGATCTATCCGTTGAAATAAGTGGGGTTATGCATATGATTTTAAAATATCAAATGGGGTGCCTGCGTGACCCAGTTGGTTAAGTGGCCACCTCTTGATCTCAGCTCAGGTCTTGATCTCGGGATTGTGAGTTCAAGGCCCACTTTGGGCTCTGTGCAGGGCATGGAGCCTTCTTAAAAATCTATCATCTATCTAAGAGAGAAAGAAAGAGAACATGAGTTGGGGAGGGGCAAAGGGAGCAAGACTCTTAAGCAGGCTCCATGCCCAGCACCAAGCCAGGCTCCCTCTCACAGATGTGAGATCATGGCTTGAGCTGAAATCAAGAGTCAGACGCTTAATTGACTGAGCCACCCAGGCACCCCACAAATAGGCCTAGAGAGATTTTTAATTAAAATTAAACAGTTCCTTTTTTCTTTTCTTTTCTTTTCTTTCAGAGGAGAAGACAGGGAACAGTTCCTTTTTCTATCCCTTCTCCACGAACCACTCCCTATCATCCCCCATCCTCTTTGGTCCACCACACCTCTTTTCACTTTTTCTGCTATTTCTTGTTATTTAATTCCATGTTTCTTAGGAATGTTTCTATTGCAATTTCCTGACTCACCAATTTTAGGTATTATCTCCTGACTTCCTATCTTGGCACATCAAATTTCTCTCTTATACCCATGTCCCCTTCATCCCATATACTTGGATCATAACTTTCATTTAATCCAGTCTTAATATTATGGATATTAATTCTTGAAGAGCCAAGTAGTTTGCCATGGTTATACTTCCTTTCTTGTTTGTTATTTTGTTTGTCCCAATTTTTCATTTGCTTTATTTTCATTGTGCCTATTACTATTTTCACATCCTCCAACAGCCTTTCCAAGTTTTCAAATAATCAAACCTGTCAAACAATGTATCAGTTTTCTTTTCCTTGAAGACCTCTCTTCAGCCCACTGTTCATTCAGCTATTATGCTACTGCTGCCATTTGGAGCAGTCTCCTGGGTCCTGTTTTGTCCTCTGATTCACTTTTATAATTTCTGTAAATGTTTGTTTATTTTTGAGAGAGAGAGAAACCGAGTGTGAGTGGGAGGGGGGCAGAGAGAGACGGAGACACAGAATTGAAGCAGGTTCCAGGCTCTAATCTGTCAGCACAGAGCCTGATGCAGGGCTCAAACTCAAGAACCGCAAGATCATAACCTGAGCCGCAGTTAGACACTTAACCGACTGAGTCACCCAGGGACCCCACACTTTTATATTTTAATGGATCATATTTTCCAAGGAGTACATTGGAAGGAAATATTTTGAGAACATCATGTATGAAATCTCTTTATTCTGCATGTATATTCAATTGATAATTAGACCAAGTGTAGAAATCTATTTCGAAAACATTTTTATTCAGAATTTCAAAGCAATTGGTCCATAGTCTTCCAGATCCAGGCCAAGAGCCTAACCTTTGTATGAAAACTACCACTACCTGCCTATAAGACTTTAACATTTTATCTTTATCATTAGTGTTCTTAAACTTCAGAATAATGTGTATATTTTTCTTTTAATTATTCTGGTCATTCAAAGGGCTCTTTCAATCTGGAAGCTTGTGGCTTTTAGTTCTGGGAAGTTTTATTGCATTTCTGTGATAATTTTGACCCCAGCATTTTCTCATTTTTCTAGTAGAGTTTTGGATCTTCCAACTTGATCCTCTAAATTTCTCATTTCTTCCTATAATTCTACCTCTGCTTTTTCTTTCTATTCTTGGGAAATTTCTTTAATTTTTTTAAAAAATGTTATTTTTAGTAATTTCTACACCCAATGTGGGGCTCGAACTCACAACCCTAAGATCAAGAGTCTCTACCAAATGAGCCAGCTAGGTGCCCCCTCAAATTTCCTCAATTTTATCTTCCAGTCATTGAATATTTATTTTAAATTTCTGCCAGCTGTCTGTTGTTCTCTATTTCTTCTTCTTCTTCTTCTTCTTCTTCTTCTTCTTCTTCTTCCTCCTCCTCCTCCTCCTCCTCCTCCTCCTCCTCCTCTAAGTATATGCTGCCCTTATATTATATGAGGTAGAAGTTTATTTCTTGTATAAAGTGGATTCTGAGGGGCACAGTCCAGGGCTGAGGATATGTGATACTCTTAGGGTCCAAACTCCTACCCTGCTTTTGATCATCCTCGTGTCTGTCTTCCATCCTTTTGGTGACCCTGACCCTCTTAATGGCCACCAGGGCAAGGAGGAATGCCTCACACTTGAGCCTGTTAAGCATGTTTCCCACAACACAATAGCCAGCACTGAATCGTGTAGCTGGAAAACTACTAAAATAGAGGCTGGAAAACATAAGCTAATTTATTTTGGTGCCGTAGCATTCCCATATAAAAATGAGGAGGAAGGGGAGAATGGGTGTTGAGACAGGCATCTTGAGTTGAACCTGCTACAAAACTCAAATCTCTATGTGGCCCTAAAAAATCAATCTCCTTGGGGTGCCTGCATGCCTCAGTCAGTTAAATGACTCTTGATTTCAACTCAGGTCATGATCTCACACTTCATGGGATTGAGCCCAGTGTCAGGCTCTGTCCTGGCAGCATGGAATCTGCTTGGGATTCTCTCTTCCTCTCTCTGCCCCTCCCCCGCTCACGTGTGTGTGTGTGTGTGTGTGTGTGTGTGTGTGTACGCACGCGCACACACACACACCCACACACATACACACTGTCTCTCAAAATAAATGAACAAACATTAAAAAAAAATCAGTCTCTAGGATTCTCCCAGCTGTAGAGTGGTGGGACCACATTTACCTTGGCATATGGCAGAACAGCTTTCAGTGCAAATCATAAGGCGTCCTTTATACCAGGGTTGACAAACTTTTTCTTGAAGGCCCAGATAGTAAATATTTTAGGTTTTGTGAGCCAAATGGTCTCTGTCACACCTTTTCAACTCTATCATTGTGGTGGGAAAGCCTCCACAGATAATATGTAAACAAATAGGCATTGGCTGTATTCAGTAAAACTTTATTTACCAAAACAGGTAGCTGGCCCAAGAGCCTCACCTTGCCAACTCTTTTATTTTTTAACTAAAACAAAAAAAAATTTTTTTTTAAATGTTTTTTTGTTTGTTTGTTTTTTTGAGAGAGAGAAAGAGAGCAGGGGAGGGGCAGAAAGAGAGGGAGACACAGAATCTAAAGCAGGCTCCAGGCGCTGAGCTGTCAGCATAGAGCCCAACACAGGGCTTGAACTCACGAATCACAAGATCATGACCTGAGCCAAAGTTGAACACTTAACCCACTGAGCCACCCAGGAACCCCAGCCAACCTCTGTTTTATATCTCAGTTTTCCATATACCACTTAATGAAAGTCTTAGTGCCCAAATAGCAACAGTACATGATTCTTGACTTTTTTCCCCTCTTATCCTTAATACAGTGATAGACCTGGACCCACTGGAGCAAAAAGGCCGAAGGCAATTTCTGTTCGCCATGCTGAATGGACAAGATCCTGAACAAAGACAGTAAGTATCTGCTTTCCACTTTGAAAGAAGGGAGATATTATCCATTCAGGAAGTCAGGAGTTTTGTGCTGATATTGCATATTTTAATAACTTCCTTCATATTAATTTTCTCAGTGTATTTTTTATCTACTTGGGTCTAATTTAGGTTTGTGACTACCTGATAAATTTTATAATCTCATAGGTTTAATTCATTTCTCACCCATGCCAGCCCCTGAGAAGCACTATTTCTGTGGCAGCAACTACTTGAATACTAGCAGTGCCTTATGTGGAGTGGCCAAAACACTTTTTTTTTGAACTGTCCTTTTTGGTTTTATGTTTTTTCTTTTTTTTAATGCTTATTTATTTATTTTTAAGAGAGAGAGAGAGAACAGGCAGAGGAAAGGTAGAGAGAGAGGGGGAGACACAGAATCCGAAGCAGGCTCTAGGCTCTGAGCTGTCAGCACAGAGGCTGATGGGGGGAACTCAGGAACCGTGAGATCATGACCTGAGCCGAAGTCGGATGCTTAACCGACTGAGCCACCCAGGCATTCCTGTTTTTTCTTTTAAAGAGAGAGAGCGAGCATGAGCAGGGAGAAGGGCAGAGGGAGAGAAAGACAGAATCTCAAGCAGGCTCCGTGCTCAGCACAGAACCTGATGAGGGGCTTGATCCCACTACCCTGGTATCACGACCTGAGCTGAGATCAAGAGTCAGACGCTCAACTGGCTGAACCACCCAGGCGCCCCTGGACAAAAAACACTTTGACATTCTCAGAAAATTTGATGCATTTCTCACAAACACGGTACCATTGCTATCTTACCAAATATTATGTCTTTATAATATTAATTTCATATTTATATTTTAAAAATCATTACAGGATTACTTTGATGTAACTGGAGTAAATCTTAGGCCTACTACCAATTTTAGGAAGGTGTCCTTTTTATTCATATGAGATGAAGAGGCCTCCATTTAGAGGTTCCAGATGAAATGCACACGACATACTTCTAAGAAAATTATGCATTGTTTAGCTGAAATTTGAAATTCAAATTTAAGTGGGCATCTGTTTTTGTTTGTTTGTTTGTTTTTTGGCAAGACCCAGCAATGCTGCCTCCTTTTCAAGTATGTGGGTAAGAAATAATACAGGGCTGGTGTTTTAGCCCAGTAAATTTGTTTAATTTGCATTTACTTTGTCTCCAGTTAGTCATAGGAAGGATTGACAAAGGAGCCACTGAAATAAACAGTGAGTCTGACTTCAATGTCATTGTGGACTTAAACAGCAGCTTATTAGTAACTTTTGGGAATGGGAAGCATTTTGGTTGTTCCCCTTCTGCATCAGTGTTAAATTTAGCTATTTCATTTCTTTGTTCTCTCTCAGCATTCTTAGAATACTCCCTCCCTTCATTGCCTTACAGTGGTAGTCTCTTTCTTTTCTCTTTGTACTCAACTTTTCTACTCAATTTTAGATGTCAGTTGATTTTACCTTTATTTTTGCCAGTGTCGTGCAGTGGACAGAACATTGGCTTTGTAACCAGACCTGGTTTTGAATCCTGACTCTTCCGCTTACTAGCTCTCTGATGGTCGAATTTTATTTAGCTTGAAGGCTCCTTTGAGGATACAATTGAAATAACATAGTTTATCTAAAGCACTTAGTATTGTGCCCTGTATGTAGTAATGCTGGTTAACATCCCTTTCCTGGGAAAATTGGGGTCCGGAGTCAGCATTATCTCTTCTGTATATCAGTAAGGGTACAGAATATCAGTAAGGATCCAGAAACATCCTCACATATGAATATTGCTTAAAGGGCTAAGAATGTATCATTTTGGTGGTGCCTGGCATGCATCTCACAACTCTTGATCTCGACGTCATGAGTTCATGCCCCACATTGGGAGTAGAGCTTAAGAAAAAATAAAAAGATGTGTCATTTTTGGAATTTCTTTTTGTTAGCTGAATCATGTTTAGCTGTGATTTTAAGAGCTTGAATTTTTAGCCTTAGTCTTACCCCTTAGCACTATTGGCCATCAGTATTTGCTTTTAAGAAATTAATAGGGATACAGAATGTCCAGAATAGGCAAACCCAGAGAGATGGAAAGTGGATTTGTGGTTTCCTGGAGCTGAGGGGAGAACGGGATGCGGCTGCGTGGTGCCTCTCGGATTTCTTCTTGTGGGGATGAGCACGGCTTGGAATTAGACAGTGGTGACAGTTGGGCAACAACATGCATTTACGAGAACATACTGAATTGTACACTTCAAGGTGGTTAAAACAGCGAATTTATGCATGAACTTTATCTCAAATAATTGAATAGGTACTAGTTTCTAGAATTCAGTATCCTTCCTCACTAGGGCAAGTCAAGGTAATAATGATTGCTGTTGACCACTCACTGCTTGCGAGGCAGGGCTGTGTGCCCTCTGGAGTCCCGTTCCCAGATTTGCAATTCTTAAGGAATATGCTTTCACTTTCACAAAATGTATTGTTTTGTAATTCTGTATTCTTTCTGTTTTCCTTTGTTCGGGCTTGATACCCAACTTTTATTTAAAAATCTAAAAACTCTTCTTCTCCTATAATGTTGGTTTTTGCGCAAACACCTCCACTGCCCGTATCAGATCTTTCATCAGAGTTGTAAACTATCTTGGAAGGCATTCAGTTGCCTGACTCAACAGTTTTGAGTCAACTTGATATAGATTATCTTGAGTCTTAGTTCTGTCTTCTCCAGGCCTGTTGTTGCTTTAAAATACACCAACTCCTTACTCTTCTGCCATTACAGTCTTGTAAAATGGAGGCAAGGGAAAAATGATTGAGGGAAAACATTGTATAATTTATGATTACAGTTATCCTTATATATATATTTTAAGCCTTAGGGTATCGGTAGTACTGAGTTAAATGGAATTTTTTTCTCCTTTAGTTTAAAGTTTACAGTGGTAAGCGATCCTATGGACGAGGAGAAGAAAGAATGTCAAGAAGTGGGATATGCGTTTCTGGAACCGTGGCAGATCATGGAGTCGGGAAGAGACCTTGTAGAGCAAGAGCTAGACAGTGAGTAATACCTTGTCATGCTTCTCAGCTTCAATTATTGCTAAGGAAATCAGCCTAATCATGAATACTTTTCCTGATTTGCCTTCGGTATGTAATTACCGTTATGAAGTGGATGATACAAACTGGATCCAAATCCCTATGGCTCTACTTTTTCTAGAAATGAAAGTAGTCACTTGTGTATTTTAGCCCATGTACCTCATGACAATTAGAATATAATCTATTAGGAATCCCCAGTGTTTGAAATGAGGGAATTTTGAAAAGACAAGTACAATTTCCATCAAATTTAAAGATCAGAATTCCTGATTTCTCTTAAGCATGTGAGGTTTGTAAAGACAGCTGATACCCTCCGCTTTTAATGTGTGACCTTGCACACTGTCTCTTAAGCAGACACCAACTCTCCTGCTACCTCATGCCTCATGGTATTTCTTACCAAGTCTTGACCATACGGCTTTGGAAATGTCTTGACTGCATCCCCACTACTGTAATAGTTTTCTGTTTTTAAAGTTTATGTAGTTTTGAGAGAGAGAGAGAGAGAGAGAGAGCACGAACACAAGCTGGGGGGGCGGGAAGCCCAGACAGAGGGAGACAGAGGAGAAGTGGGCTCCTTGCTGATAGCAGAATGTCCGATGTAGGGCTCGAACTCAAACCGTGAGATCATGACCTGAGCCAAAGCCGGACACTTAACTAAGTGAACCATCCAGGCGTCCCCGTAATAGTTTTCTAAACTGGTCTCTCTGCCACTGGTTTCTTCCACCCCATCTCCATCTGCTACAGCGTTTCTGTACAAAAAGTTTGTACAGAACTTCTCTGTACAACACATTCTTCTTAAATCCATTTTCAACATTGTTTGCTGTTAAGACTGGCACGGTTTTAAAAATATTTTCATTTGAATGCCTTTACGTGGGCCCTACTCCATCCAGTCCCCACTGCTCTCTTACTGTACATGCCTGGGGATTTCACGCATTTACCGTATCTGCTAGGCTGTAGTGGGCAATTAAGATCACGCACTAGACCAGTGGCTTTCAAATTTCCAGTCATAATCAACTAATGGGTGGTGATATTAAATAAGTCATGACCAGAATTGGGAGCAGGGAGACTGTAGAAAATATCAGAGTGCATGGCATATAGATTATTTTGTGACACTTTCCTACGTACATTATGTATTGAATCATGATCTAAAATTTATTAATTATAATAAAAAAATTGAGGAATACTCTTCAGACCAGGGGTTACGAAGTTCAAACTATCTGGTAGACAAGATTCTTCATTATATTCCTCTAGTACCTTTCCAACTGAGGTACCGGGCAAGTGGTGTGACCTGTCTATGCCTGTGTCCTCAACTATAAGATGAGAATAGCAGTCGCGTCCTTATAGGGATGTCACGAGGATGGAGGGAATTCTCTGAGGGTCGAGGGAGAAGGAAGGGTCGAGGGAGAAGAATGTTCGGGACAGCAGAAGCTCGCTGGGCACATGGCGAGTGGGGTCTTTCAGCCGTTTTCCAACTTGGACCTCTGAGTTCTATTCCCGTCCCCATTCCCTGACATGCAGCGCTCTTCCTGACTTCTCTGCCCTTTGCATGTAAGGAAAATCCCCCTGGTCGTGACCTCAGAATTTCTAAAGCCAATGAATGTCTCTCGATTATTTTGACAGAAAAATTTACATTAATTTCCTTGTTATGGCTTCCCTTCCACTCAGGCTTTAATCCTGTTGGTCTGATTTTAAAAACAAAACATTGCTCCCCAACCCTGCAGCTCCCTTCCCTCTGAGCACGTTAAAACTCGGCTCTGTGCAAATTTGCCTGCGTGGTAAGTCAGTGCAGTGCTGTTTTGGCACCTCCTGCACTGTTCAATTAAGGTCAAGTTTTCATCCACTTAATTGACTCTGTTCTTACAATTTTCCGATTGTCAAATCCAGTTGGTTTCCTTATTCATCCTGCTTGACCTTTGTAAATTTCTATTATTATTGCTCATTCTCCTTTTTAAACTCCATTCTCCCTTGTTTTAGGCCGTTTCAACTTTCCGTATCATTCTGTGGGGGATCCTTCTGTTTCTTTACAGCTTCTTCCTGGGTTTGAATGTTGGGATTCTCCTGGTTCAATCTGTGGCCTTTTCTCCACACACCCTCCCCCTGGGGGTTTGCATTCACTCCTGGGGTTTTAATAATCTAAAAATGATCTCAAATCTAGATTACCAGTCTAGATTTTATTTAAAATCTAGTAGACCCAAGTCACTACTTCTCTGTTCTCATAGTACCCAAAATTTGCCTCGACTACAACTTTGTACCTTGCATTCCTTCTTACCTACCATCCAGTTACCCAAGTTAGAATGGTCATCCTGGATTTGGACCTACTCCTGTCTCCCAGGATTTCATCACAAAATTTTATTTTTTACTTTTTTTTTTTTTTTTTAATTTAGTTTGATATAGGGGTGCCCAGGTGGCTCAATCAGTTAAGTGTCCGACTTCAGCTCAGGTCATGATCTCGTGGCTCGTGAGTTCGAGCCCCACCCTGGGTTCTGCACTGACAGCTCAGAGCCTGGAGCCTGCTTGGGATTCTGTCTCCCTGGCTTGTGCTCTAAGAATAAACAAACATTAAAAACAATTAAATTGTTTTGAGAGTGAGCACACACAAGAGAGCATGAGTGGGGGAGAGGCAGAGAGAATCCCAAGCAGGCTCCACACCATCAGCACAGAGCCTGACACAGGGCTTGAATCCACAAACCATGAGATCATGACCTGAGCTGAAATCAAGAGTTGGACACTTCACTGAGCCACCCAGGAGCCCCTATTTTTAGCTCTTAAACATTCTGAATCTGCCCTTCTCTCTCCACCCTGTTATACTTCAGACCCCTTCATTTCTCTCCTGTATTGCTACAGCAGCCTCATAACTAGCCTCCCTGATACACTCATGCTCCCAGTTATAGTCTCCAAATAACGGTGAGAACTAGAACTCAAAAATCACTACGTCTAGGACACTTCAGTTAAAATCACATTCCTCACAAGACAGGCCTTTATGGTTGGGACCCTGCTTATCTACGCGGCTTTGCTCCTGCCACTTCTCGCACCTTTCTGAACTCGTGTTCTCGTGTCTTGGCCCGCGCTCGGAAGAGCTTACTTTCTAGATTCAGTTCAGGGATCGTCTCCAGACCACCTCTTCTACTTCCTCCACGCCGGCCAGGGTGGGTGCCGCTTCCGTGCGTCCCCAAAGCACCTTGAGTTTTCATCGCAGCCCCTCTCACCCCCACCCTGTACTGTGCTGGGAGGGCCTCACCCTCCTTCCCTTCCACTAGGTCGAGCCCCAAGGAGGAACTTTAGTGCTGCCGCCGCCTGCCACGGCACACTGCAGGTATGTAAGTGCTTTTTGACTGAATGATGCTGCTGCCTGACAGGCTTCCTTTTCTTTTCCCAACAGTTGTCAGCCCTGAAGATCAGGCCACCCGGATAGGAAGGCTGACGGTGTCCCTTAAAGCTGCCGCCGCCCTCGACGCCATTTACAAGGAGATGACAGAAGTTACACTTTCGTGATGGAGCAAGTACTATTCCGTTCTAAACTCTCTGAGGGAACCGCAGTAAAAAGTCTCTTATAAAGTAACTTGCTATGCCGTGAATTTGGTTTACTGTGATGTCTGGTCTTTCTACCTAATGACGAAAGCTTAGAACCAAGTTACTTTTTGTGACCCTCACTGGATAAAGGCATTATTCTCCAAGGTCTTAGCGCTCTCACGGGTGAGAAGAGGACCTGCCCTCAGGAACTGCGAAAGGACGGTCACAAAAGGTGACTTTACAAAAACAAAACAACAACAAAAAAAACCACAGTTTATTTATCTTTTAGTTCTTCCAAAATTGAAAATATCAAGTCCTACTGCTAAGGAGAAAAAAAACAAACAAACAAAATCTGAGACCCCTCCCCCCCTCTTCTCTTAAGGTCACAGAACACAGGAGGAACTGCAGCGGGACAGGTGGGTACAGAGAACCGGGAGGGGGAGGGTGGCAAGATAAACTCCCCAAATACTTAAAAAGCTGTTCGACAGAAACTGTGATAAATACAGGACAATGCAAGACAAGTAAAAATAAGGAGCAGCAGTGACGAGAGGCTGTGTTGTAGACGTGGCCTCCCTTCCTCTTCTCTTTTCTCATCAGGGTATTCTAGGCCCAAGGCATGACCTGCCCCTTCCAGATCTAAATGTTGATTCCTCTGAGCCTCCTCCTAGATTTCACTAGAAGCAGTGTTGTGAGGCACGACCATTCTTCCTCAGACACATCAGAAAAGGACCAGTGGTGACTCTGCTTCTACCATTGTACCCTGTGTGAATTTGTAAGGAGGATGAAACCGAGCCAGGGGGTGTCCCTGCTTCTTGTCTTCAAAGGCGGCAGAAACACCTCTATCGGCACGAGGCAAACAGGCAGGAAAACTCAGGCGGAGGTACCGGCCCGATCTGCCCTCACTAGCTCAAGTTGTATGGTTTATCACAACTATCAGCAAATTCCAAGAACCTTTTCTTGAGCACTGCAAAGATGGAACTTAAAAGAGATGTGAGGAAGGTCATGGCAGTGGGGCAGGATGGAGGACTGAATCTGCTGGTCAAGAACCATGGTACAGGTAGTTAGGGGTCACCTCGTACCAATGTCTTGGAAACATAGCTTTGAGACATCAAAGAGTAAGATGTCAGAAGCCATCGATGTCCTGGCGGAAGGTGACAGGAAGAGAGAGGAATGAAACGGTATTTATCAACAGCGGAAGCCTCTGCCCTTCTTCAAGAACACCTCCCTTGCCATCTGGATGGGGCCACTGGCACGTGTCCTGGTGGGCCTGGAATTCCCCGAGTAGATTGGTCCACACAAATGGCCCCCTAAACCCATAAACACAAATGGCAAAACTTCAAAAGGAAAAAAAAAAAAAAAAAAAGGAAAAATACAGTTTCTATGTCATGTAAAATTTGTAGGGGTTGGCTGGATAAAGAATGGAGCTGAGGACCAGAGTTCAGAAGTTACTTCCTCTTTTTCTTGGGGGGTGCAGAGCTGTGTCTGGAACCACGGTTAGAGCCACGGCCTGAGCTGTGCACAGATGCCTTCCTCTTCCGGCTCATACTTCGACTCTGTTCTTCTTCTTCCTCGTAACGACTTTCACGGTCCGCTGAACAGGAGAAAAGAGGCATTACTAGTTCGCTACAGGGTAACTTTGGTACCTAACAGTACTTAATAGCATGAAGTAACACAGGGAATGTCCTCTGGAGTCAAGTATGTTTTAATCTCAGTCATGTATTAGTTGTGTGATCTCAGGCAAGTACTTAACTTTCCTGAGCCTTGGTTTATGTTATTTACACAACAGAAAATGGTTCTAGGATTAAATAAGGTAGCCTATGCAAAGTACGGATCCCGATGCTTGGGGTCCAGTAGATAGTGTTCCCCTTTCACCTTTAACTGCTATCTAGCATTTGGTTTCAGAGTAACTAAACAACTATTACAAAAACCTTCCTAACCTGGAAGAGGCCCAGAAAGTTTGACTATTATAGGACTTAGACTTGGAAACTGAATAGCCTAATTCTTCCAAGACTATGTGGCTATCATAGCTACAGACCCACTGTGGCTGTGAGCAGATGAAGAATGACAGAGTCACGTCACTTGGAGGGTATGGACACATTCTAGAACTCATTTGCTTGTCTGGCTGATGAACTTGGAGCTATAGTTCCCCATCAGTTTCACAGTGTTCTTTTGGTACTCTTCTTAGGCCAAAAAAATCTCAAAATACTAAAATCCATTAGAAATTTGTGCTTCAAAAATAACAAAGTTTACCTTTTCGGGCTTCTTCCTCCAGTTCATCCCAATCCTTTCCACTCTCTTCTTCACTGCCCAATGATTCCTTGGAATAGTCTGGAATAAAATTAAGTCATTAATTAGTCATTAGATAGGAATGGAACGACAATTCTTCCCTCCTTTATGGGGTCCAGAAATGATAGATTAGAAAGCCATGAAACATTTTCCCTATAGAGACTAACCTGATTCTTCAGCTTCTGATGAATAATCTTCATCACTATCCTCCTCCTCCTCTTCATAGTCGTCTTCCGAAGGATTGAAAGTCTCATCTTCAATTTCAGACTCTGAATCCCCTTCCTCAGCATCACTCCCCTGGTGAGTTACAGTTGGAGAGCATAATACTATTTACTCGGTTCTTTTTTTGACCTTCACTTTATTAACCTAATTAATTCAACCCACCTAGCACCCCAGCATTATTTCCGTATTACATTAAAAAAAAACCCAAAAAACCTGAGTGACCAAAAGATAAATAGGACTAATTTATAATTACCAGTAAGGTGCGATTACTAAATATCTAGTTTGTATTTCTTAAAAATTCACTTCATCCTTCCTCACCCAGGAAAATTAACCAGAGATACTCACGGAAATAATGCATTATGCAGAGGTGGGAGAATCATTTTTTAGAAAACAATTTTTGCAAAATGCCCTAAACTTACACCTGAAACTATTATTACAATGTATGTTAATTATACTTCAGTCAAAAAAAACCAAGAACTTAAAATGCCCTAAAGAATTTTTTCCCAATACTGAGTCTCCTTAAAAGAACAATTTTGCAATTTCAAAGAGATCTCAGTGGCTACCAGTCTCCAATTAATTTATCAGCTACCTGTAAAACTAACTAGGAGAACAGCACAGTAATACTAAGCTCCCATTTGATCTGGTCCCGTACGTACTACTTCTGTAGCATTTCCTAGAAGCCTGATGGTAATGGGCAACACTATGTACCGGAAAAGAAACCCCACACTCACGCACCTCACCCTCAGGTTCTAGGAAAGACCAGCCACCTTGTTCGAAGAAGCCCTCAGGGTCATCAACAATGGTCTTCATGATTTTAGTCCAGTTGAGAGACTGTACTCCTTCTGTGTACTTTAGGTCACAGGAACTAAGAGACAGGACATGAGTCAAAGTCAATCCTCCGTATTTTCTGAGAATGCACTGTGTCCTCTTGCTCATTAGTATCTCTGAAGAGCAGACATTCTCTGTATTGGGCCACCAGAATAGACCCAAATGGCTGATATGTCTCCCAGAGACCAGCCCTCACGACAGAGCAGCATTCCAACCGAAGCAAGCTTTGTCCCTCCACAAAGGTCAGCCTCTCCAGTTTTCCATTTTCTTTCTTAAGCACCAATTTCCCTGTTCCTCCTTTTGGCCTTTCCTCCTCACCTATGCTTTCCCCTGATTCCACCCTTATTTGCAAGTAGTCTCAACTTATAACCACTTCTGCACTTCTTACTTTTCAGCTCTGATCGCACATATGATTGCAGTTAAGAAAAGGCAGCTGGCCCTAGCTTTCCCTCCTCAATCTTCCACTGCTTTCTTATGTATTGTTCATTTGATGCAAGGTATATTCAAAGGTAGGAGTAAGTTTCTTGTTTAGTACCTAAAGTGCTAAGAAAATGTGCAAGTAACTTTCTTTCTTTTTTTAAATGTTTGAGAAAGAGCAGGGGAGAGGCAGTGAGAGAGAGACAGAATCTGAAGCAGGCTCCAGGCTCTGAGCTGTCAGTGCAGAGCCCAACACAGACACTGAACTGATGAAGGGTGAGATCGTGACCTGAGCCAAAGTTAGATGCTTAACTGACTGAGCCACCCCTCAAATGACTTTCTTTTTGTCCACTTCTGTTGAGGAAAGCTCAATCAATTCAAGTGGGTGGGAAGGAAGAGAGAAATGAAAAAAACCAAAACCAAAAAACCCCAAAAAGAAATGACAATAGTGAGCATCACTAGAAGAAAGCCTCACAAAACCTGAGAACCACTGCCACAAATCCATTATAGGCCTCATCATATACACTGTAACTTGCACATCTGGCCATGATGGACGGAGTAACAAGAACTAGATTTACCTTTCCAATTTAAATTACTAGAAAACCAAACAAAATATAAAACAGCTTTCAAACACTGGATAAAAAGAAACATAGGACTGGGGCACGTGGGTGGCTCAGTTGGTTAAGCATCCGACTTTGGCTCAGATCATGATCTTGCGCTTTGTGAGTTCAAGCCTTGAAGTGGGCTCTGTGCTGACGGCTCAGAGCCTGGGGCCTGCTTGAGATTCTGTGTCTCCTCCTCTCTCTGTCCCTCCCCCATTTGTGATCTGTTTCTGTCTCTTAAAAATAAATCTTTAAAAAAAAAAAAAAAAAAAAAAAAAGCAGCATAGGACTACAGTCCCCAAAAGGAGGAAACACACAGGGTTTTGTTTTATAACTGCCCTAGTTTTCTGCCTGGAGGCAGTTCCCAGGCTGCTATGTAGGGAGGGGAACCCAATCAGACCCTGAGAGAAAGAGAAGTATTTGGGGATGCTGATACAGCTAGAATTTTTGAAGCTGAGAGTACTGGAGAAGAGAATGACAGAAAAAGCTCTGAAGATTTGCAGAGGGATCCCTTTCAGTCTGTGGCCAAGAACTGATTTGCACATACATGAGAGGAAATTAACCGGAGCTCAGCAAAGAAGCACTGGAAAGCAGTTGGCAACACAATTCCCAGATCTCATACCAAACTGGAAATAGTTCCTGGTCCTACCAGCTTTAACAGAAAGACCTTAAAACACACAGGGAATCAGAGTGCTTAGAAGAGTACTGCCTCAGCGGTGGGCAGATTAGTCCTAGACTAAAAGCTATTCTGAACCAGCACTAATGACATTTGAGAACAAGTCCTGAAAGATGAAGTGGTATCCAACTCACTTAACTATATCATCGAATGAAGTCTAGAAAAAAATCATAAAGCCTAGCACCCAGTGTGCCTGGGTGGCTCTGTTGGTTAAGTGTCTGACTCTTGATTTTGCTCAGGTCATGATCTCCTGGTCGTGAGGTGGAGCCTCATGCTGGGCTCTGCACTGTGTGTGGAGCCTGTTTGGGATTCACTCACTCTCTCTCAAAATGAATAATTAAAAAAAAAAAAAAAATTGGGGTACCTGGATGGCTCAGTCGGCTGAGTGTCTGACTCTTGGTTTTGGCTCAGGTCACGATCTCATGGTTTGTGGGTTTGAGCCCTGCACCAGACCCTGCACTGACAGCACAAAACCTGCTTGGGACTCTCTTCTGCCCCTCCCCTGCTCGTGCACGCTCTCTCAAAATAAATAAATAAATACATTTGAAAGTAAAAATAAAACCTAGCACCCCAAAATGTGTAGTCACAATGTTTGGCAGCCGATCACAAATTACCAGACATGCAAAAGGGCTGAAGAAAAAAATCAAACAATAGAAATAAACCCAGAAAATACAAAGACGGTAGATGGAAGTATCAGATAATGACATTAAAAAAAAGCTATTATAAACATGCTCCAAATGTTTAAGGAAGACAAACTTGAAGATGCTGAAAAGTGAAGATATGAAATTTGTGTAATTAGTCTCAGAAAACAAAACAAAACAAAAACAAAAACGGGGGTGGGTGGGGGGGATGGGGATTGAGGAAAGAGCAAAAATATTTGAAGAATAATGGCCAGAACATTTGGGGATGTGATGATCTAAGAAGCCCAACGCACACCAAACAGAATAATCATTAAAAAAACAAAACCACCCACAATAAAGCAGATAATAAAATGCTAGAAACCGATGACAGAAATACAAAACAAAAACGTCAGTCTGTTCAGAGGCACAAAGATGACAGCAGACACTCAGTAAGCCAGAAAACAATGGAGCAACATCATGTAAGTATTAAAAAAAGACAATTCTATCTACAGTCAGGAAAAACATCTTTCTGAAGTGAAAGGGAAATAAAGACTTAAGAAAAAAGCTGGGAGAATTTGTCACCAGAAAGCCTGCATCTCAAATGCTAAAGGAGGAGGTTTATGAGGCAAAGGAAAATTAAAGGAGTTAGAAGGCTGGAACCACACCATGGAATGAAGAGCACCAGGAATGAACATATGTGAGCAAATATCCAAGACTTTTGTTCTCATTTTGTAAATTAAGAGGTAACTGCCTGGGGGCACCTGGCTGAGTTGGAAGGGCATGTGACTCTTGATGATCTCAGGGTCCTGAGGTGGAGCCCCATACTGGGTGTAGAGATTACCAAACAAACCAACCAACCCATCATAAACTTAATACACAATCATACAATTAATCCAAGGGTGCCTGGGTGGCTCAGTCGGTTTAGCATCTGACTTTGGCTCAGGTCATGATTTCACAGTTCCTGAGTTCGACCCCGCGTCGGGCTCTGTGCTGACAGCTCAGGGCCTGGAGCCTGTTTCGGATTCTGTGTCTCCCTCTTTCTCTGCCCCTTCCCCCCTCCTTGAGCTCTCTCTCTCAAAAATTAAAATAAGTCCAAAATAAGGCATAAAAAGGAGAAAAGCAACGGAGAACATAGAGGAAAACAAATAGCAAGATGGTAGATTTAAACCCAACCATATTGATAGTTAGCATTAAATGCAAAACGGTCTGTTTTCACCAATCCAAAGTAAAAATTCTCAAAACAGATTTAAAAAAGTGAGACCCAAATATATATTGTCTTCAGGTAAGGCGCTTTAAACATAAAGTAAGTTAAGAACAGAAAAAAAGACATGTTATGTAAGCACTAACCAAAATAAAGCTCAAAGTCCGTAAGAATATCGTACCAAGCTGATTTTTGAAACAAGGACTATTATCAGGTATAAGGAAGGACATTTCATAATGATGAAAAAAAAAATCAATAGAATTAAACCACTAGGCAGACTGACCAACAAAAAGAGGAAACAAATTATCACTATCAGGAATAAAAGGAGACACCATTATAAACTGTATGAATATGAAAGTTGATAACTTAGATTAAAAAGACCAGTTTGCTGACAGACACAAGAAGATTCTAACCTTTATGTAGAATAGCCAATTCTGAAAAGGAACAAAATCAGAAGACTTACACTACATGATTTTAAGACTTACTTTCTATAAAGCTACAATAATTGTTTCAGCGATATAAGGACACACATAGGCCAATGCAACAGAATAGCATCCAAAACTACACCCTCTCCAAATGGTTGATGGCTTTTTTTTTTTTTTTAAACAAGATGCCAGGATAATTCAGTAACTATGGGGTAATCTCTTCACAAATGATACTAGAGTAATTGGCTATATTTGGGCAAAATACGAATCTTGACCCTTATGCTACAGTAAAAAATTAACTCAAAATGGATCACAGACCTAAATGTAAGAACTAAATCTATAAAACTCTAGAAGAAATCAGAAAATTTTTATGATTTCGGGTTAGTCAATTTATTAAACAAGATCTAAAAAGCACAAATTACAAAAGAAAAAAATAGATCAGACTTCATGAGAATTTTACACTTCTAGTCTTTAAGACACTTGAAAAGGCATAGAATCTACTGCAAGAAAACATATGCAAAACCTATATTTGATGAAGGATTTATAACCAGTCTAAAGAATTCTGACAACTCAGACAAACAATCTGCTTTTTAACATGGACAAAAATATGAAGAGACTTCCTCTAGGATACAGAATGACACATAAGCTCAACATCATCAGTCATCATGGAAATGCAAACTGAAGTCACAATGAAGACAGCACTCCACAGCTACTATAATGGCCAACATTAAAAAGAGACAAGGGGAGCCTGGATGGTTCAGTCAGTTGAGAAAACAACTCTTGATTTCGGCTCAGGTCAAGATCCCACAATTGTGAGATCAAACCCCGCATCGGGCACTGAGCTGGGTGTGGAGCCTGCTTACAATTCTCTCTCTCTTAAGCCCTCTGCCCCTTCCTCATGTATGCACTCTGAAAAAAGTAAAAAAAATAAAAAGACCGACAAAGCCAAGTGTTAAAATGCACAGCCAATTACAATTCTCAGGTACTGCAGGTTTTCCAGAAAATGATTTGATAGTTTCTTACAAGGTTAAACGTAGAGACTTTACCACAAACCATGCGACCCAGCAGTGCCACACTTAGGTCATCTACTGAAGAAATGAAAACTTAACGTTTACACAAAGACCTGTATGTAAGGTTTATAGCAGCTATTCCCAAGAACCCCCAAGTGGAAACAATTAACATTTCTATTAAAGTAAATGAAGTATGGAATATCCATGCATTGGAACACTCCTCAGTAACAGAAAATACACTACTGATGCACTCAACAACTTGGATAAATTTCAAAAGCATTATGCTAAGTGAAAGATGCAAGGTACCAAGATACTTCTGATTCCATTTACATGAAATTCTAGAAGACACAAACCACATAATGATAGAAACCAGGGATAGGATTACAGGGAGGGGACCGACTTACATAAAAGTGTATGAAGAACTTTTAGGAGTGAAGAAGTGTTCTACATCCTGATTATGATGGTAGATTCGCGACTGTACACATTTATTAGAACTCATCAGACCATATACTTAAATTGGTGAATTTTATTACACGTAAGTTTTGCCTTAATAAAACTGATTTTTAAAAAAAATACATTAAGAAATGGGCAGAAGACATAGACACTTTTCCAAAGATGACATCCAGATGGCCAAAAGACACATGAAAAGATGCTCAACATCACTCATCAAGGAAATACAAATCAAAATCATGATGAGATACCACCTCACATCTGTCTGAATGGCGAAACTTAACAACAC
This sequence comes from Herpailurus yagouaroundi, assembly GCF_014898765.1. Lineage (NCBI taxonomy): Eukaryota > Metazoa > Chordata > Mammalia > Carnivora > Felidae > Herpailurus > Herpailurus yagouaroundi. The sequence goes on from NW_024412396.1 coordinate 1,296,525, forward strand.
AGGAAACAGATGTTGGTGAGGATGCAGAGAAAGGAGAACCCTCTTACACTGTTGGTGGGAATGCAAACTGGTGCAGCCAGTCTGGAGAACACAATGGAGGTTCCTCAGAAAGTTAAAAATAGAAGTACCCTACAATCCAACAATTACACTATTAGGTATTTACTCAAAGGCTACAAGAATAAGATTCAAATGCGTACGTGCACCCAGACGTTTACAACAGCATTATCAACAACAGCCAAACTATGGAGAGAGCCCAAACGTCCACTGACTGATGAATGAATCAAGATGCCTATGTGTACACACACACACACACACACACACACACACACACACACACACACTGGAATATCACTCAGCCATCAAAAAGGATGAAATCTTGCCATTTTGCAACGACATGGATAGAGCTAGAGTGTACTATGTTAAGCAAAGTAAGTCAGAGAAAGACAAATACCATGTAATTTCACTCATGTAGAGTTTAAGAAACAAAACAGATGAACAAATGGAGGAGGGAAACAATCCATAAAAGACTCTTAGAGAACAAACAGAGGGTTGATGGAGGGAGGTGAGTAAGGGATGGGCTAGATGGGTGATGGGCTCTAAGGAGGGCACTTGATGGGATGAGCACTGGGTGTTGAATGTAAGTGATGAATCACTGAATTCTGACACCAATACTGCACTGTATGTTAATTAACTAGAAATTAAATAAAAATTTGAAAAGAATAAAAAAAAGTCACCTTTACAACACATATTTGGGATATTGTTATCACCTACCTGCCTATGTCTTAAGAAAATCCTCAGGAAAACCATAAATTTGTATCTTTCTCACAATTTATTTCTAAGTTCTCTCAACCCACCTCTTAAGAGGAGAGTCACATCTCAGCACTTCTCCTTCACTGGTAATAGGCAGGGGTGTGTGGAGCGCAGAGCAAATTATACTCACCACTACCCAAGCTTCACCCTTTACCTAGAGTATAACATCTCTCTGTTTACTGGAGTTTTGGTACTCCTGTGAGAAATTCTTTTATAGCTGACGTAAAAGGCTAAAATTCAAGAACTTTTATCTTAAGGGGCATCTGAGTGGCTCAGCTGGTTAAGCATTCGACTCTTGGTTTCGGCTCAGGTCTGTTTCATGAGTTCGAGCCCTGCGTCAGGCTCTATGCTGGCAGTGCGGAGCTTGCTGGGGATTCTCTCTCTCTACCCTTCCCCTATTCGCACTGTCTCTCTCTCAAATAAATAAATAAATAAATAAACTTAAAAAATAAACTGAAAAAATTATCTTTCAGTAAAAGTAAAAGAACTAGTAAGAGATATCCCCTTTTTATAACTAACTGATTATACATGTATTCAGATTTTTATACACCTATCAAGAAGAGTCAAAGATGACTTTTTTTTGATTTTGTATGTGTAAATATTCATCAACTACTGTTGGAATTTCAGGAAGAAGTTAATCTCTATCTAACAGATGCCAAATTTCTAAGTCCTGGGCTATAACTCCCCAACGGCAGTTTCTCCCTTAAGTCCACCAGCAGATTTTATATACAACATACCATGCTTGTATTCTGTAATCGAGGGATCAAGGGGTAAATGGGAGAGTGCTGGCAGACTGACTTACTTCAGCCACTCCTTGATGGGGTCTAGGGAGGCTACCGGAATGGCGTTGATCATCGTCACTTTCTTGCTGTAGTCCTTGTAGACTATCACCATATCAAAGTTCTTCAGGTGAAACTGAACCCGCTCGAAGTGAATCAGCTCCACTTCATCCAAGGTCACCACAAAAGGTGGCTGTCAGGGAGAAATGAGATCACTATCACATAAGTCCCCTAAAGCACGAGCATTTTCAAATACTTTCAGGGCCTAAAAATCACTACTGCTTTTCGGGAAGACTAAAAGCAATGCAATGTATTGACAAGTCTCAGTATAAGGATTTGCAAGATCAAAATCTTTCCTCAAGGAGAATAAATTTAAAGAAACTGAAGAAACTATTTAAAAAACGACTTAAAGAATCATTTGTTCAGTAAGTCGTGTCTAAGAAAATCTTCAGAAATAGTAAAGACCTAGTTTTCAAAACACCTACCCTTTCTTTTCTCTAACAATTTTCTTACTAAAAGGGAAGAAATACTCACCCACTCTGTAGCGTTTACAAGCGCACTACTAGTGGGCTGAAGGAGGCAGGTACTCCTGTAAGGAGCTCCATTAAATCTGAAAGAGAGTAAGAGAAAGGCTCACTCAAGAGAAACGTGCTGCCAAAATACACTTCTTGCTTTTCCCCATTCCAAACCCAGCTCCAGCATACTCACTGGAGTCATTTACAGGGGAAGCCTCTCAGTCTGAGCCACTCACCCCAGCCTAAAAATGTTCAAGAGGGAATGGATGTCTCAAAGGTTTTTCAATCAAAGGAAAAAGGACGCGATCTGTGATGTTAAATTATCACAAAGGAAGAATGACCAATTTTTCTAATAGGCAGATGACACTTCAGGTCAAAAAGCAGAGATATGTTACCCCAAGTCCCTAAAAGGCACTTCGAATTCCAGTTCCTCCTTAGTCAGAGCCTCTACTTTCTCAATGAAATTTTTAAACGCTGTTTTCAGTTTATGCCTCATTTCTCGTTCCATCTGTAGAAGGAAAAAAAAACTAATTAGCTACAGTTATCACTTCACTCGTACATCCATTCAAAAAGCCTGAAGTACTTTTGTGGTCCTTAATTCTCATTCCTGTGACGCCAGTACGAAGAGTTTAACCCAGCCCACTACACCATTAACTGCAGAGCTGAGTCTGCAACTCAAGTCTGCCCCATAAGCCACTGCACTATACCATCCCCGTGCATACTTGAGTTGTTCGGCAGAAAGATGCGGGGGTTATTTACAAAATATAACTACTGAACTCAGATCTGAACCACAAGCTACCTCAATACCCTGCAAATAAAATCCTCAATCTCACAGACCTGCTCAGCATAGAGGTCATCTCGGTCGTGCATATGCTGATGTTTCCCCAAGTCCGTGGTGATCTCTCCCACTTCTGTGTAGAATTGCACATCCGTGTGCCGCTTCTTCCCGAACATGATGGCATTCTGGGGGCACGGAGTGGAAAAAACGAGAAAGCAGTCAGAAAACTCAGGCTACACAACAAAGAGGCAAGACCACAACAAAACAACGTGAAGTATAAATAGTATCTACCCTGGAAACCACAGCATCTATGTAAAAATAGTCAAACTGTCCCTGGTGTCGTCATGACATTTGGGAATGTGAGAGCGTACACATTTTTTAAAGTATTCCTATTTATTAGAATGAACTTGGGAGATTTTGCCGAAAATAAACTGTCTAAAGAAACATTTTTCTATTTCAGAGACAGGAATCTAGAGAAAACCTTAGGTTTTGGTGGTTATTATATAGCACACCAAAGGAACATACATGCTTATTAGCACCTTCTAGATTTTAGACACTGTGGACTTTATAAACATTATCTTATTCAACCCCCTTTACCTTTTCTGATAGGTGATATCATTCATCATTTATTAATTTAAAGTTTATATATTTTAAGAGAGAGTGTGTGCACGTGCACAACAGGGAGAGGGACAGACAGGGAGAGAGCGCATCCCGAGCAGGCTAACCGTGAGATCATGATCTGATCCGAAATCAAGAGTTGGATGCTTAATCAACTGAGCCACCCAGGTGTCCCTATTCGTCACTATTTTAAAAGAAAAAGAGTAACAGAAAGATCTTGCCCAAGATCTGACAGCTTGTAAATCAAAAAGCGTACCTTGAGGTGAAAGTGCAAGACAATAATCATTTCTCCATCACATGGCTGAAACAAAGCATGCTTGATGTTATTATACAGAATATCCACTTTGTCTCCTCGAACAGATGTGAAGCGGAAACCTGGGGGAAAACAAAGGAAGCAGCTAAGCATCAAGCAGCATGAGGTGAGGCCAGAAGACATTGCGTCTTTTCTGGCTGATTGGAACCGAGTCACAGAAAATGCCGCAAACCACACAGAGCTTCTTTCCCTTCCTTGTGCCTGTACAGCAATATATATAGATTCTTTCCAGCAGCTCCCTCACATACGGATTATCCATCTGTCATTCCTACAAATGTGCCCCAGAGACAAAGCCCAGACACACGAGAGATCATTCATACCGTTGACGTGGGCCTCCAGGGAACCCTGCATCCTCTTCTGGGCAATGTTTGGGCGAATGTATAGATCTTTCAGTTTGGGATTGCTCCGGTTTAGATTGATCACTAGGGAGTCTTGTTTCACAATGCCCTAAGTAGAACGAGAATTACTGTGAATCCTCATGTAACTGTGTGTCCCCTCCAAACCCACACATATCCTTTTGCACAATGGTGCTCTGTTGGTGTCCAGGCTCACCTCCTTCTCCTTCTCTTCTGCTTCCCGGGTCTTATAACGCTTCTGTACTTCTTTTATAATTCGGAAAGCATTCTGGAGGTTCAAGGCTGGTACAGTCTGTTCTCCAGGTGCCTTCATATTTGAAGCTCGGTATGTGCTGTGAAAAAGGAGAAGCCAGAACTTACAGAAGTATCTTTATCAGGTCAGGTAACCTGCACTCTTCACTGTATTTTTAACGGACTTAAATGTCTTTCAGAAGATAAAGATACCAGTAAATGGTAAGACACTGTCTGGAAAGCTGAAAAATATCCCTCTTTCTTCTTCTCTTAAATAGAGCATGTTATAAATGGCTAATCCACTGGGTGGGAAATCACACTTATTTTTCAAATCTGGCATAGCCAATTATCCCATTCCACACCATGAAGGAACGGACTCCAATGAGGCACACATTTCCTTATTTATGATTCTACTGCAAAACATGTGTCATCAGTTTAACATATATTCATGAGGATTCTAAACTGGGCTCCATCGTCAAAACCGTACAAAGCACAATGAGATGTTCCTGAGAGTACCACTCCAACCAGCAGGGATGGGGAATGGTTGTTTTCCCGGGGACTCACATTTCCTTGACAAAAGTGGCTTCTGGGTTAGGAAAGATGTTGCCCTCATTCCTGCCAAGAGCACTGCCTGGGCAATAGAAGTTGATTCGCAAGTAAGTATAATCTCCTTCCACGGACATGCTTATATTCTGCTCAAAGAAAAGGAAAGCATTAACAAAATAAACAAGTTTCTTTCCAAAGTAAAGGTTAGTACTTAGAGACATTAAAATTAAGTTAGGAGTTACGAGCTGACTGCTAAACCTAGCCTATAAACCTTCACCTAGGTCTAATTTTTTTTTACCTTCACCTAGCTTATTTTTTTTGTATGACAAGATGTGTGCTTCCAAATGAATCACTGGCTTCTCAGAGTACCCTGAACCACATGTCCAAAAACATGCTAAAAAATGTTTAATGCGGGGGGCGGGGTGGGGGTGCTTGGGTGGCTCAGTCAGTTGAGCGTCCGACTCTTGATTTTGCCTCAGGTCATGATTCCAGGGTGGTGGGATTGAGCCCCAAGTCAGGCTCCACGCTCAGCATAGAGCCTGCTATGGATTCATTCTCTCTCCAACCCTCCCCCAACTCATGCTCTCTCCCTATAAAAAAAAGTAAAACAAAATAAGGCAAATGCTTAATGCAAATTATATTTCTAGACTAGGAGATCACTGAACATTCTAACCAAGTGCAAAATGGAAAAGAAGGAGAACAATAGCAGGAGACAAGGAGAGGGGGAGTCAGCAAAGTGAGAAGGGTGGAGAATGAGCAGAGGGTAGAGGAATCGGAAAAACAATCTATGGAAGCACAACTCATAGTTTCAGAACCAATCTGGATGGATCCTGACTCAATGCTCATACCTTGATTGTGGCAATGTGAAAAGGTGTCGCGATACCGAACACAGGCATTATCACGGTCTCGTACTTCTTGTCGATATAGATCTTCATTTCCCGAATATGTGGTTCCTTAGGCATCAAAGATGGGTTTTTATAGGACACGTTAGATTTGCGAGCTCTGGAGTGGGGATAAAAACGTTTTTTGAGGAATTTCTATAAATCAAATACAAACCTAAGACAACCTCGTTGCCCAACACAAACTCTTACTTTTGAATCTGTTGCTCTCCTTTCTGTTCAGTCAGTCGCCTCTTTGCTTCTTCGTTGAGTTGAGCTGCCAGTTCCTTTTGATGCGCTCTCCGCTTCTCTTCTGCGGTCATCTCGTTCTAGAGGACACACCCAAGTCAGCAGAACTGCCAGTCTTACAGACGTGCCCCAGACGGGAGCCAGAGGACAGAGAGAGAGTCAATGTGGATTAAAACAACAAACTCACTCGTGTTCTTTCAGTAAGCAGTGCTGCCCGAGAACCTCTTCCCAACAGGTCCTCGGCCTCATCTTTCTCCTCCTCCTCCTCCTCTTCATCCTCATTCTATGGGGGAAAAATGAGAATCAGCAATTCCAGTTTTAACCTTTTTAGCCAGTTATTACTTTAGCCTTTTCATGGTACCAAACTTCCTACACCACTTGCTTTTCTTCTTCCTACCTTTAGAAAAATCCCCACATTCTTCACTTTTTTCTTCACAGAAGTGAGGACAGTAGCTGGGCCATCCTGGAATAAAAGAAAGAAGTCAGAGACATTTACAAGAGCATTTAAATAAAGCACTTTCACTTTCTAGCCTCGTATACAGTTGGCCAATGCTTCGAAACTTGTGGATACTAAAATCTCTGACAACGCATACAGATTTTATCCTCCCAACCTCAAAGGAACTATAATTTAGGAGGCAACACTGGGATAATGATTATGAATACAGGCTTGATGTGAAACCTCCCTCAATCACTTTCTTGTTTTGTTTTTCTTAATGTTTATTTTCTTCTTTATTTTTTTTTTTACGTTCAATATATGAAGTTTATTGTCAAATTGGTTTCCATACAACACCCAGTGCTCATCCCAAAAGGTACCCTCCTCAATACCCATCACCCACCCTCCCCTCCCTCCCATCCCCCATCAACCCTCAGTTTGTTCTCAGTTTTTAAGAGTCTCTTATGCTTTGGCTCTCTCCCACTCTAACCTCTTTTTTTTTTTTCTTCCTTCCCTTGTTTTGTTTTTTTAAAAAAAAGTTTTATTTGAGAAAGAGAGTGCAAGTGCACCCGAGTAGGGAAAGGGCAGAGAGAAAGGGGGAGAGAGAATCCCAAGCAGACTCCGTACTGTCAGTGCAGAGCCCGACATGGGGCTCGATCCCACAAACTGGGAGATCATGACTTGAGCCGAAATAAGAGATGCTCACTGAGCCACCCAGGCGCCCTTTGCCTCAATCACTTTCTAGTGGTGATATGTGGCAACTTCTACTTCTGTGCCCCAGTTTATCTGAGGATAAAGTATCTACTTCACAGGGTATCATAATTCAGTGAATTAATGCATAAAAGTGCATTAATAATAAGAACTCAGAAGTATTTGCTACTAGGGTACACGGTTTCTTTCTGAGGTGATAAAAATGTTCTAAAATTAGACTGTGGTGCTGATTGCTGAGAATATACTAAAAATCACTAAATTAAACACTTTCACCAGGTGAACTGCATGGTATGTAAACTGTAACTCAATAAAGCTGTTAAAAAAACTTAAAAAAAGAATCAGTTCCCAATATTATCATTCTCCAGGTTCAAGTCGCAAGTTGAACTGTGTGGTTTAAATTATTCTCTGTATTTGTGGCGCACCTGGGTGGCTCAGTCGGTTAAGCGTTCGACTTCGGCTCAGGTCATGATCTCACAGTTTGTGGGTTTGAGCCCCATGTCAGGCTCTCTGCTGACAGCTCGGAGCCTGGAGCCTGCTTGTGATTCTGTGTCTCCCTCTCTCTCTGCCCCTCCCCTGCTCACACTCTGTCTCTCAAAAGTAAATAAATGTAAAAAACAACAACAACAAAAAAGGAGGGTGCCTGGGTGGCTCGGTCGATTAAGTGTCTGACTTTGGGCTCAGGTCATGATCTTGCGGTCTATGAGTTTGTGCCCTGTGTCAGGCTCTGTGCTGACAGCTCAGAGCCTGGAGCCTGCTTTGCATTCTGTGTCTTCCTCTCTCTCTGCCCCTCCCCCACTCATGCTGTCTCTGTCAAAAATAAACATTAAAAAAATTTTTTAATAAATTATTCTCTGTATTTGGATGACAATCTCTATTCCTAGCTGTATTGGGTCACTGTCACATGGACCTCTCCCTTCAGCTAGCATTTAACACTTAAAATAAAAAAAAAAAAAGTTTGAGAGAGCGCACACCCAAGCGTGTGGGGGAGGGGCAGAGACAGAGACAACCCCAAGCAGACTCTGTGCTATCAGCACAGAGACCACTGAGGGGCACAATCCCACGAACTGTGAGATCAGGACCTGAGCCAAAATCAAGCATCGGACGCTTAACTGACCCAGGTGCCCCTAACAAACACCTTTAAGAAAAAAACTCCAAAGAATATAAAATGTATTTTCAATGTTAGTTCATAAACAATCAAAGGTCAAAGAAGAATACACACCTCATCCACAAGCACTGTGTCACCAATGAACAGAGCATAGGTTTTCTCTTCTGGTTTCTTCCCTTCCTTGTTAGTAAGGTCTGAGAATCCCAAATTGATGCTGAAAACCATCCCTAAAACAGCAAACAGGAATCAGTCTATAACCGTGAGAGAATGGAGAAATGTAGATTTTACACAGAAAATGGGGAAGATGGAGCTAAAGGAAATTATTCAAAAAAGTATTTTCCTACTGCACACCTGTAAAACTCACCTTTCTTTAGTTTGTACTGATTTTTACTATTAATTACTAAAGAGCCTTCACGGAATTCAATTCCCATTCCAAACCTAAAAAGGAAATGAAGAGAAATTTCAGCAATAGGCTAAAAGATCTCTAACATGGGTCAAGTACAATATATTCTATTTCAATTTTCAGGATAAGGCAGATAAGTATGTTGAGTGATTGGCCCTGCTGATCAGTCAGTTAAGGAAGAGGATTTGAGGACAGTCTTTGGACTAATAATATGTTGAAACAGATTTCCTAATTAAGTACCTCGTGTAACATTTATTATACCAAGCCTTCTTTATTTTAGCTTATACACCATATTTAAATTTCAATATTCTACCAGTTTTCCTATAAACAACTTAGTAGACTGTTAAGGGGAATATTACCAAGACCATAGTAAGTGGATTAAGCACAGCAATTAATAAAAATTAAAAACCTTTTTTTATATTTAGGAGTTAGAAAGTGAGCACAAGTGGAGAGGCAAAGAGGGGGGAGGGTGGGAGAAAGAGAAAGAGGGAGAAGAGAATCTTAAAACATGGTTCTACACTCAGCACAGAGCCAGATGTGGAACTTGATCCCACGACCCTGGGATCACAACCTGAGCCGAAATCGAGAATCGGCTTGACTAAGCCACTCAGGTGCCCCAAGCAAGGTGATTTTTTGTGGACTAGGTAACTAGGTAACCTAGTTGGTAACTAGGATTAAGTCACCTGGGCCAAGACTTGGTACAGGCCAATGTATTTCCTCTTGTCCATCAGAAAATTCCAGAAAGAAACTATATATCCCAGACTAGTTTCCATCTAAGGAAACTGCCCAGAGCCTTTGTCTTCCAAAATGTCTTTGGTTCTATAAGATGTTGAGTATTTCTAGGTGATGAATGGTCAAATACATTGGAGAAATACTGGATTAAATAAAAATTGAAAAAAAAATTAATTGTAGGATATCTCAAGAGTATTTCATTTGCAAATGTGAGCTGAAGTATTCTAAAAGAGGACATACAGTAAGTAACGGCTCCTAACACTAGTAATTTAAGCCTAGAGGGTCTATTGGCATCTACTACATTGGTCTGCAAAAATCTCCACCTCTTCCCAGGAAGTAGAAATGAAATCTTTCCCACATTCTCTGATAACACTATGTGTTTGGACCGTAAGTTTAAGAGTCCATAAATGTTGGGTGAATTGATCTAAGAATATTTTGCCTGACCACGGCCAGTCATGAAAACTATCTCAGAGTGACAATGAACTTCATCACATCTCACCCTAGATTTTTGGTAATTTTGTTCAGCAACTCTGGCTTCTGCTTTTTAACCACATCCATGACAGCATTATACACGTCACATATCTTCACACCTAATGACAAGACAGAAAGGAAACATTATAATATCTTTTAGGTGGAGAAAAACCCCAAAAAACAAAAATGACCACAAGTTAAAAAAAATGTTTTCTTTAATGTCTTTATCTTTGAGAGAGAGAGAGAGAAAGAGAGTGCACAAGAGCAAGCAGGGGAGGGGCAGTGAGAGAGGGAGACACGGAATCCGAAGCAGACTCCAGGCTCTGAGCTGTCAGCACAGAGCCCGACGCAGGGCTTGAACTCACAAACTGTGAGATCGTGACCCGAGCCAGAGTCAGACGCTTAACCGACTGAGTCACCCAGGTGCCCCTATGACCACTACGTTTCCATCAACATTTTTTTCACCTATTAAGTTCCCTAAAGCAGAGTTTCTCAAAGTGTGAACTAAGAAATGAAGCTGCAGGAGTGGTAGGGCTTAGAATTCTGCATTTTTAAATAAAAAACTCACCTAGTCACTCTTAGTTACACTGTTTGAGAATCAATGACACAGGAGGACTATGGGATGCCAGGTCTCAGTGAAGTAATTTGAGTTGATAAATGGCGTAATAATTCAAGTTATCATACATTTTGAAAAATAGGACTACTGAATGAGTGAATTACTATTACAAAGACTCCGGCCTTGAGGGAGACAAACCATAAGAGACTCTTAAATACAGAGAATAAACTGAGGTTTGCTGGAGGAGAGCTGGGTGGGGAATGGGCTAAATAGGCATTAAGGAGGGCACCTGTTGGGATGAGCACTGGGTGTTACACGTAAGTGATAAATCTCTCAATTCTATTCCTGAAATTGTTATTACGCTGTACGTTAACTTGAATTTAAATTAAAAAAATAAACTTTTTAAAAATTAAAAAAAAGGGGCACCTGGGTGGCCGAGTTGATTAAATGTCTGACTGCAGCTCACATCATGATCTCATGGTTCGTGAGTTCAAGCCCCATGTCAGGCTCTGTGCTGACAGCTCAGAGCCTGGAGCCTGCTTCTGATTCTGTGTTTCCATCTCTCTCTGCCCCTCCCCTACCCACGCTCTGTGTCTCTCTCAAAAATAAACATTAAAAAATTTTTTTGAAAAAAAATTAAAAAAAAAAAAAAAAAAAAGGAGGATTCTGGCCTTAACGTTTCATGATCTATAGTATGAACACAGTCTTCAAGCCAGAAGAGTCTAGATATGGTGGACTCAAAGGGGTCCTTATCCTCATCAAACTACCTGGGACTATTACTTCCAATAGGATTTCTCAAGATCGACTTGAGGTAACATGGAGGAATTGTATCTAGAAGCTATGGGCACATGGGTGGGCTTATAGAGTAGAAAACTTGAGGTCCCATTTCACCAACTAGGAGTGTAGAGTCTCAAGACAAAAGAGGTGTGGTGTCAAGCACTTTGTTTCCTTCCGAGGTATGCAATTGCTTGCTTAGCAGAGTTGCTATTAGTTTTGCCCTTAGACTAAGATTCCTTATATCCATTCAATGTAGAATTAACAATACACATTCTGTTGCTAGAGATACTAGTTCTCAGAACCAAAGAAAAGTAACAAGGCCAGATATTTTATGAAGATTTGGATGCAGAGGCCTAACTGGCCACAGAAGTTTTCTGCAAACACCAATGTAAAACCACAACAACCACTCATGCTAAAAGACTGAAGAGTGAAATGCTAGGGTGATTCAAAGCTAGTAAAATCGAATTCTATTTTTAGTATAAACGCCTCAGGGATATAAATGCACATGAACACTAGAGACACTTTAGTTTACTTCATTTCCGAATCTTTTCTAAGGCACCTCACCATGTCTTAATTCCTTTAGCAGTTCCTCTTGAAGCTGGAGCAAAAAGTTGTAATTTTCTTGAACTTCCTGAGAAGGGTCAACCATCAAAGTGCGAACAAGGTTGGAGCAGTAAGATTTGAAGCGAATACCCATGGCACAAGTGATGGCCCCAAAATGCATGTGATTCTTGTCACTAGAGACCAAAAGAAGAAAGCATTTCATTATGCAAACTAGCCAAGTCCTTAGTAGCACTGGCATAAAACATCTATAATCACCTTTCCCTGTTATATCCCATAGCTGAAGAAGGACCTACACTCTTTTTAAAAAACAGATTAGCTTATAAAGAGGTAAAATTACTGACTGAAGCTCACAGGATAAAAATTCAGTGAGAAGCTTACTTGTGGTTGCCTAAATAGACAAAAAAATATACCAAATTCTATTCATTATAGTTTTAAAGCTCAAGGGTAAGCCATCACTTTTCCACCAGCCACTATGAACTGTACTATGCATTATGAATTAGTTCCTTCAGCCTGACCAGGAAAAACAGCATTCTTCATAAATTTTTAAAAATTACAGGCACCTGGGTGGCTCAGCTGGATCAGGGCCAACTTTGGCTCAGGTCATGATCTCATAGTTCATAGAATCGAGCCTCGCTCTGAGCTCTGTGCTGACAGCTAAGAGCCTGGAGCCTGCTTGGGATTCTCTGACTCTGTCTCTCTCTCTGACCCTTCCCTGCTCTCACACATGCATGTGCTCACTCGCTCTCTCATAACTAACTAAACTAACTAACTAACTAACTAACTAACTAACTAACTAACACGTTTTCCTTTCATTCAAAGAAAAAACTCAGAAGGGGAATTACATTATGGCATATCTCATAATACCTTAATGGTTTTTCTCAACATGTTTTACATTTTTCTTGATATTTAAAACAATTTTTTTAAACATTTATTTATTTTTGAAAGAGCATGAATGGGGGTGGGGGAGCAGAGTGAGAGGGAGATACAGAATCTGAAGCAGGCTCCAGGCTCTGAGCTGTCAGGACGGAGCCCAACGTGGGGCTCGAACACATGAACTGTGAGCTCATGACCTGAGCTGAAGTCAGACGCTTAACCGACTGAGCCACCCAGGTGGCCCTCTTGGTATTTTTAATCATCTGGAAAAGCAAAATGAAATAAATGCTCAAGTAAAAGGGAGTACCAACATGAAATAAGATAAAAATATGCAGGGGTGCCTGGCTGGCTCAGTTGGTGGAGTGTCTGAATCTTGATCTCTCAGCTGTGAGTTTGAGCTCCATGTAGGGTATAGAGACTAAACTTTTCTGAATTCCAAAATGAGTCCAAGAAAAAAACAGGCCGAAAGCTGAAATGCTCTGATTGTTATAATCTGAAGTTCTCATACTTACCTCACCACACTGAACTTGAGATTATAGTTGCCACCACTCTGAATGATAGGAGGGTAACACATCTCCACAGTAGAAGGGTCTGCCCCAGCAAGGTATTTTTTCTCTTCAATGGCCTTTTCCACAGACTCAGCCAGTTTGCTGTGTCGAACTTTCTATAAGCATAAAGAAATAAAATAGTTAACAATATTCACCAGAGGGTGGCAAAGAGTCTAAAAGTGTTGAATTTTTGGACATTATTTGAGGACAACACATGTCCTGACATCACTGAGGATGTTATATAAGCCTTATGAAATGGCTTATGTGTCAGGTAATATACTGGTATACCTGCAAAGCAGATTTTGAGAATACTGTGAAATTCACAGCTATGCAAGGAATTCTCAAGTAAAATACTGGATAACATCAGGAAACTAGCGCAGGTTTATAGTTATTTTGAAAGAGAACTGGCAAAATTACACACCAGCAACTTCTGTATCAAAGGCCTAATTGCAAAGGAAGCCAAACAGCAAAAAACACTGCACAGTAGGGACTTACTTGTGCTTCATTAAAATAGTACAGACTTTCCCCTCTCCATTTACCTCATCTGCATCAACTATTTCCATGACTCTTTCCTTGAAGAATTTGTTGAAGACCTCAGAAGTGATGCTAGCTGCTTTCTTCATTAGGTTGAGCTCCCCATCCTCCTTTACAGCAATGGTATAAGCCACAACCGCACTGATATCTATCTGCAGTCAAAGTGATAAGAATTTCTAACAGGTAAATACAGAACTGCTAAATAAATGCATCTCTCCCAGTGTGAGTATCATCAGTGAAGTTACCTGGTTATTTAGCACACCATTCATCAGTAGTTTACGGAATATAAAAATACTCTTTTCTTGGATTGAATAAACATTTAAAATAGCTCATTACCAGGTCACTGTGTGTATTCTAAAAGGCATTGAACTAATATACCATTTAAATGTAAATGTAAATGCTCCTCTCTAGAGGATCTTATAAAGGCAGAAGAGGAAGACAGGCAGGAGAGCAGGGAGGGGAAAAAAATGTATTTTTTCTGGATAAGAGATTTTTCTGGGGGCACCTGGGTGGCTCAGTCAGTTAAGAGTCTGACTCTTGATTGCGGCTCAGGTCATGATCTTGTGGTTTGTGAGCTTAAGCCCTGCATGAGGCTCTGTAAGGAAAGTGAGGAGCCTGCTTGGGATTCTCTCTCCCTCTCCCCTGCTTGTGCCTCAATGCTCTCCCAAAATAAATATTTAACAAAAAAAAAAAAAAAAAAAAAGAGAGAGAGAGAGAGAGAGAGAGAGAGAGAGAGGTTTCTGTTTCCGTTTCCCCCTGCAAGGGCTAAACTATCTTCCAAATGGGCCATTCCTGACTGGAAAGTCAAAATGGCTTACTGCTCACCCAAACAGAATGGAAAATGGAAATCTGAAGGAATATATACTTTTCCCAAAACATATTCTTTGCACTATCTGTTATGGAAAGCTGTCACACTTCTATCTTCGCAACTCCTAATCTGCATGTTTCTGGGAGTGTTCTCACTTTGTCAAAGCCCTCTTTGTTGAGGCAGTCGTTCCAGTTCTTCATGAACTCTCCAGGGAACTTGTCTTTGCTGAACACTCCAATCTTCTTGCCGTTCTTGCTTTCTTTAATGGCTTCAATCATTTTGTCAAAGCTGCTCTTATTGCTTTCATTCTATCAGTGCCACAAAGAAAAGACTCTTGTTAATTAGTTTTAGAATTAGATATCTATGTTCTACTAGTAACAGGCACAGACAAATATTTGGAACCATAGAAAGAATAAATTTTTCTCCCCATGCCTCACCTACTTACTCCCTTATGAAAGAATGTGACACTAAAAGTTAACACAAAATTTCTTTGGATATTTTTACAAACTAAAGTGCCACATGAGTTGACAAGACTATTCTTTTTCTTCAGGAACAGCTAAAACACTCATGCACATAGGGGAACAACATTCTGAGAAAAAGTGTCAGGTGGAAAGTACGACAAAAAAGACCACATATGATAAACACTGAGTATGAGGTATATCTGTTTTCTTAAGGATGTTTAAAATTATTTTTGTTCTAGGGGTGCCCAGCTGGGAGAGCCTGCAACTCTTGATCTCAGGCTTGTGAGCTCCAGCCCCATGTTAGGAGAGGACTTAAAACAAAAAACCCCCAGTTGTTTATGCCAATTGAAGTACTAAGATGAAAACAAACAAGTTGACATTACCCTTGAGAATGGACAGATAAAGTCCATGTTTGACAGAATCTCACAGCCTGTGTGTTTTGCTATAGAACCGACAGGGTTACTGAACTTTTTTCTTCCTAACAAACACAACGAAGATGTGCTAAAACTTTGTAATTACAATGTTAGCCAGCAAAAATCTTCTCCTGTATATTTTTAAATTCCTAGAGGGATTTCCACTTATTACTTTTAAACATTCTTTCACATTTATGACACATTCTTTACTAGTTCTGACCTTTTCCCGTATCAGCAGTGTGATGGCAGGGGCTCCATTTGCATTCTCATTGCCCTTAGTGTTAGCAATCTGTTTTAAAAACTCCACTTTCTTCTTGCTGGCCATAAAGATAATTTTGTCATCACAGAAGACCATGATAGTATCAGTCAGTTCATAACCAAAGAGCCACGTCTATAGGAAAAGACAAAAGTAACAACAATATTTACAAATTAAAAAAAATTAATGTACTTACTCAGAAGTATTTATATAATAAGGTATCTGGAATTAACTTCAAAATAAGCTAGATGTGGATACAAATGAAATGAAACTGGCCAAGAGCTTACAATTTATTGGATAATGGGTACATATTGGATAATGGGTACATTAGAGTATCACATTATTATCTACTTTGATGTTTGAAATATTCTATAATAAAGACCACCAAATCACACGGATAATTTGTGTTTCTATGAACTATACGGTTATTTAGTAGAACAGAAACGCATAAAACAAGGAACAAAGTAGCACATCAGGGAAATGCACATTCTACCTCCCCCAAAGACTGCTAGCTGCCTACCAATTATTCACTTCTTCCCTCTCAGAAAGACTTGGGATTGTTAGCTGGGCACACTCAGCATGAAGACTACTTCCTATCCTTTCTTGCAGCTTATGGCCATTAAATTCTGGCCAATAAGTTATAAATAGAAGTATTCTGTGGGACTTCCAGTATCTTCACAAAGGGAAAGATGTCTTCATTTTCTTCCCTTTCTCCATTCTTTCCACTTGGAATGCAGATGTAATGGCTGGAGCTCTAGCAATTTCTGCACCATGAGCCCAAGGGCTGGCCTCTACGTATGGCAGAAGACAGACCAGAAAAACCCTGTGTCCCTGAAGACTAACTAAAAGAGAAAAAACCATTCTACTTAATCCACTGTTAGATTTTATTGTTATATACGATTAAATCTATCCCAATTTATATACTTCTTTTTTGGGGCTGTCCGCCAAACCTTTTTTTATGTTTCTTTAGTTGAAGTATGGTTGTTTCTTTCTTTCTTTTTAAATAAGGATGTGTTTATGTTTTAAAATTTTTTCTTTCTTGTTTTGTGTGTGTGTGGGGGGGGTCCACTGAGCTTTTAATGATGATGGAAATATTCTCTACCAGCTCCAATATGGTACTTAGTACTTGAGACTTGGGACTGAAGAATTTAATTTTTAATGTGGCTAGTGAATACCACACTGAACAGTGCAATCGATGATTCGAGGATTCTCAGGCCTAAAACTGCCATAAACCTCTCACCTGTAAGGCAGTCGATTTGGCATAAACAATTTCTTCATCAACACCCACTGATACAACAATGGCATCAACGTTGGCATATTCATCTTCTCCTTTCTGAAAAGTAAAGAGTAGGTAATTTGGTCATCTTTATATCCTAGTAAAACTGGAATACAAAGTTCAGTATTTACTCAGGGTATAGAATTTTTTCCTAATAGTAATGCCAAGTTTGCTTGGCAGCCTCACAGTCATTACTCTTTGTTAAACAGCTTTATTGAGAGAGAACTTACATACAATTCAATGGCTTTTAGTGTGTTCAGAGTTCTGCAACCATCACAATCTAACTTTAGAACATTTTCCTCTTTCCCAAAAGATGGCCTACATCTCCACCTAGGTCTAGGCAACTGTTAACCTAACTGGTCTGTACGGATTTGTCTATTCTGGACATTTAATATAAATGGAATAACATATGTGGCCTCTGCATCTGGCTTCTTTCACTTAACATGCTTTCAAGGTTCACCTATGTTGTAGCATGTGTCAGTATTTTGTCCTTTCTGTGACTAACAACCCACTGTATGGATCTACTACTGTATCTATTCATCAACTGCTGGACATCTGGCTTATTGCCATATTTTGGCTATTGTGAATAATGGTGCTATGAAGATTCATGTCAGTTTTTGTGTGGACATACTTCTCTTGAGTACATACCTAGGTGAAGAATTACTAGGTCATATATATGGTAACTCTGTGTTTAACTTTTTGAGGAGCCAGACTGTTTTCCAGAGTGACCGCACCATTTCATATTCTCAAACAGCAATTTATCAGGATGCCAAATTCTCCATATCTTGACTAACACATATTGATTGGCTTTTTTTTATTAGAGCCATTGTCCACTGCATGTGAAGTAGTATCTCACTGTAGTTTTGATCTGCATTTCTCTGACAGCTAATGATGCTGAGCACCTTTTCATGTGATTATGGACCATTTGTCTACCTTCTTTGGAGAAGCACCTATTCACATCCTTTGCCCATTGTGTAACTGAATTACTGTTTTATTATTCAGTTATAAGAGCTCCTTTTATATTCCAGATATGTCTCTTATCAGATATGACTTACAAATTTTCTCCATTCAGTGGCTTTTCACTTTCCTAATGATGTTGTCCTTTCACATATGATAGTTTTTAATTCTGAAGGAGTCCAAATTATTTTCTTGTGCTTTTGAGGTCATATCTAAGAAGGCTTTGTCTAATCCAAGGACATAAAAGATTTACCTGTATTTCTATAGCAGTTTTATAGTTTTAGCTCTGATATTTAGATCTAGGATTCATTTTGAGTTAATTTTTGTGTATGGTGCAGGGAAGAGGCCTAACTTCATTTTTTTGCATATGGTTACCTCATTGTTGAAAAGACTATTCTTGGGGTGCCTGGGTGGCGCAGTCGGTTAAGCGTCCGACTTCAGCCAGGTCACGATCTCGCGGTCCGTGAGTTTGAGCCCCGGGTCAGGCTCTGGGCTGATGGCTCAGAGCCTGAAGCCTGCTTCAGATTCTGTGTCTCCCTCTCTCTCTGCCCCTCCCCCGTTCATGCTCTGTCTCTCTCTGTCCCAAAAATAAATAAACGTTGAAAAAAAAAAAAAGAAAAGACTATTCTTTCCCCCACTGAACTGTCCCAGTCAAAAAATCAAATTATGTATTAGGGGAAAAAAAATCAAATTATGTATTAGAAAAAAAGTCAAATGACAAATGTGAGGGTTTATTTTTGGATTCTCAATTCTATTCCGTTATCTAAGCATCCATCTTGTACCAATATCATGTCGTTTTGATTACTCCAGCTTTATCTTAAGTTTTGAAATTGAGAAGTGTGAGTCCTGCAACCACTCCATCAGCTACTCTTCAATGGTTCCGTAAGACCAAAAGACTGGAAATTGTGGGCTAGAAGGTCAAATCTCTAACTTCCCCTATAAAGTCAAGAAAAACATCTACATCAGACTCTTCCACACAACAAAGCTTCTGGTTGCCAGTAAGATTCCAAATATAGTACAACAATTAAGGGTTCTGTTGAATTTCTCTACCACAAAAAAATGCATAACCCGAAGAAATTACCACATAGAAACTGTATGCATTCCCCCACTGATTTTCAGGAAGAAAATGTTTTCCTTCAGGTTGGGAAGGTTTATCATTAGTTCTCACTGATAATGCGAAAGCAATGGTAGTTAAAACAGCTAGTGCCTTCAGGTCCCTGGGTGGCTCAGTCGGTTAAGTGTCTGACTTTGGCTCAGATCATGATCTCATGGTTCATGGGTTTGAGTCCTGCGCTGGGCTCTGTCCTGACAGCTCAGAGCCTGGAGCCTGCCAAGGATTCTAATATATATATTTTTAATATTTGTTTTTGAGAGAGACAGAGAGACAGAGAGAGAGAGAGAGAGAGAGAGAGAGAGGGAGAGAGAGAAAGAACAAGCAGGGGGAGGGGCAAAGAGAGAGGGAGACACAGAATCTAAAGGAGGCCCCAGGCTATGAGCTTCCAGCACAGAGCCCGACACAGGGCTTGAACCCACCAACTGTGAGATCATGACCTAAGCTAAAGTCCAGCACTGAACCAACTGAGCCACCCAGGCGCCCCTTCCGATTCTGTGTCTCCCTCTCTGTCTGCACTATCTCTCAAAAATAAATAAAAACATTAAAAAATATTAAAAAGAAATTAAACAACAACAAAAACAGCTAGTGCCTTAGCACAAATCAAGGTAATTGGCACCAAAGTAATTCATTACCACATACTCGTGGAAGGGGGGGCTATTTCTCTAACACTGTCCTTGATGCAATAAAAATGATCAACAGTAAGTAATCCCAACACTCTAGCATGTCTTTTTAATATTTTGTATAAAGAAACGCGAAGTACACACAAACCACTTCTGTGTGCAAACTGAAATATGATGGTTATCTTAAGGAAAACTTTACAATTATTCGAATAACAAGTTGAAGTAGCCATTTAAGCAGACTTGGGTAACAGGCATACATTTTCTTGAAAATGAGTGAAGTGAGCCTGTCACTTCAAGGAAAATGAAAATGTATTATGTAGTCAATGATAAAATTTGAGTTTATCACCTTTGTGATGGGCAGTGGAAAACTAGGCATTTTATAGGAATTAAAATCCTTGGAATAGTTGAGTTTGCTTCCCCATCTGCATAAAAAAGCTGAGTATGTGGGCCTTTTTTTCTGTCTCCCTATTTTCAGTTTTATTGAGATCCCTTTGGATAAATTTCCCATATCATTAATGACTAAGTTACATGATTACACTGTGTATACTTTTTAAAAATGTATTACTATGTATTCTGAATTTTTATACATGTTGATATCTTTTTCTTTGTTGAAAGGTTTTGACAGGAGCAAGATTTCAAATATCAAAAAATACTAAAAGAGGCTTTTTGATTAATTTCAGTGGTTTTTACAGACAGATGTATGGGCATGGAAATTACACTTATCTGTAGCTAGAACACATAAGCATTAAACATAGGCAGTTTCCTGTTCCTAATTTTGGGAGGTTATCAAGGTAGCGGCAATATTATTGCCACAAAATCCATGTTTAATGAAGAACTAGAGCATATGTAGCAAAAATTGGGAGAGGAGAGAATGTTTAATACCAAAATTAGTGTTAATGTGTGATGTCATCGGAATCATATAGCTCAGCTGTTCTCAGACTGATAGCAGGCCCTTTTACATTCTTAAATCATTCAAGACCCTAAAGAGCCTTTCTTGGCATTGGTTGTATCAAGGTTCCCCTTCCCCTCCCCCATGGTCTTGTGTTAAGTTTCTCAGGACCCACATATGAGTGAAAACATACGGTATCTGTCATTCTCTGCCTGACTTATTTCACTTAGCATAACACTCTCCAGTTCCATCCACATTGCTGCAAATGGCCAGATTTCATTCTTTCTCATTGGCAAGTAGTATTCCATTGTATATATAAACCACATCTTCTTTATCCATTCGTCAGTTGATGGACATTTAGGCTCTTTCCATAATTTGGCTATTGTTGAAAAGTGCTGCTATAAACATTGAGGTACATGTGCCCTTATGCATCATCACTCCTGTATCCTTTGGGTAAATTCCTAACAGTGCTATTGCTGGGTCACAGGTTAGATCTATTTTTAATATTTGAGTTTTCAAGCAAAGATCAGAGCCTGTTGGGCTCTGTGCTGACAGCTCAGAGCCTGGAGCCTGCTTTGGATTCTGTGTCTCCCTCTCTCTCCGTTCCTCCCCTGCTCTCTCTCTCTCTCAAAAAGAAATAAAGATGGGGCACCTGGGTGGTGCAGTCGGTTAAGCGTCTGACTTCAGCCAGGTCACGATCTCGCGGTCTGTGAGTTCGAGCCCCGCGTCAGGCTCTGGGCTGATGGCTCAGAGCCTGGAGCCTGTTTCCGATTCTGTGTCTCCCTCTCTCTCTGCCCCTCCCCCGTTCATGCTCTGTCTCTCTCTGTCCCAAAAATAAATAAACGTTGAAAAAAAATTTTTTTTAAAGAAATAAAGATTAAAAAAAAAAAATTTTTTTTTTAAACACAAGGGTGCCTGGGTGGCTCAGTCAGTTAAGTGTCTGATTCTTGATTTTGGCTCAGGTCATGACCTCACAATTCGTGGGTTCAAGCCCAAAGATGGGCTCTGTGCTGACACTGTGGAGCCTGCTTGGGATTCTCTCTCTCCCTCTCTCAAAATAAATAAATAAGCATTAAAAACAAACAAAACTCCCAAAACACAAGGGGCACCTGGGTGGCTCAGTCAGTTGAGCATCTGTCTCTAGGTTTTCGCTCAAGTCATCATCCCAGGGTCATGAATCAAGTCCTATGTCGGGCTCTACCCTGAGTGTCAAGGCTGCTTGGGATTCTCTCTCTCCCTCTGTCTCTAAAACAAAACAAAACAAAACAAAAACAAAACACAAGAAACAGCAAGCGTTGGCAAGGATGTGGAGAAAAGGAACCCTTGTGCACTGTTGATGGGAATGCAAACTGGTACAGCTACTGTGGAAAAGAGTAAGAAGGTTCCTCAAAAAGTTAAAAATAGGGGCGCCTGGGTGCCTCAGTCGGTTAAGCGTCCGACTTCGGCTCAGGTCATGATCTCGCAGTTCGTGGGTTCGAGTCCTGCATCGGCTCTGTGCTGACAGCTCAAAGCCTAGAGCCTGCTTCAGATTCTGTGTCTCCTTCTCTCTCTGTTCCTCCCCTGCTCATGCTCTGTCTCTCTCTCTCTCTCAAAAATAAATAAAGATTAAAAAAAATTTTTTTTTAATTTTAAGAAAAGTTAAAAATAGAACTACCCTCTGATCCAGTAATCACGCTACTGGGTATTTACACACCCAAAATACAAAAACACTAATCTGAAAGGATATATGTACCCTTATGTTTTATTGCAGCATCATTTACAATAACCCAATCATGGAAGCAGCCCAAGTGTCCACTGATACGTGAATGGATAAAGAAATGGCATATATATTTATATATATATATATATATATACACACACACATATATACATATATATACATACACACATATATATACACAAACACACACATATATAATGGGATATTATTAAACCATAAAAAAGAATAAAATCTTGCCATTTGCAATGACATGGATGGAACTCAAGTATGATGCTAAGCATAGTAAGTCAGAGAAAGACGAACACCACATAATTTCACTAGTATGTGAATTGTAAGAAACAAAATAAATGAACAAAGAAAAAAAAAGAGAAACAGACCAAGAAACAGACTCGTAACTATAGAGAATAATGGTTACCAGAGGGGAGGTGGGTGGGGAAGTGTGTTAAATAAGTGATGGGGATGAAGAGTACACTTATCATGATGAGCACTGAGTAACGTATAAAAGCACTATATTGTACACCCGAAACTAATATAACACTGTATGTTAACTATATTGAAATTAAAATAAAAGCTTAATAAAAAAATTTTTAAAAAAGAACATATCTGTTCAATGCTAGTCCTTAACACCTGGTAGAATTTAATAATGCTGTTGTGCTTATATGATCTTTACTTTTTAATTTTGGAAAGTGACACAATTTTCCATTTATAGTGATGTAAAGGATCCTTTCTGAATATAGTTAGATTTAAAGAATTCAACAGGATTCTGGAAGATAAAAGAGGACATGAGTGGGAAACAACTAAGCAGAGCTATGGTAGCTGCACCCCAAGTGCCTGACAAGCTTTCTCAATGGTAAGGTATACAGATCTCAAAGAGCCCCGGGGGCTAAACTCTGGAGGCACCAAGTATCAGCGAAAGGGAATGGAGTATATTGCACTTGGGTGAGTTCAGGGCTAAAAACGGAAGGTCTGGTCAGTAAGCTTAAGAGAGGGACTCCCCTGCCTCTTGCCCCCCCAGTTCTTGAAAGTCCTGAGACAACACCTAATCCTTTAGCAAAAAGACTTTTTATTTAATCTCTGGAAAAATGAGCTCAAAAAGGCTCTAGCTTCAGATGTTAGGCACAGCAGAAGCAAGTACTAATTTTTAGAAAGTTAAAGTTTGTATTTTGAGTGACCATCAGGAACGAATGAAGAGGATTTTTCTTTGCATGTCCTCACTGAATTCAGAGAAAACTCTTCACATACTGACATTTGGGGGTCCTCCATGGAATAAGTGAGCCTATTCACTCTACAGTTACTCCTATTCTTTGAGAGGCCCCATCCATGCAGAGCTGCCAACCAATGTCTTACTATTTTATTCTTAATGCGGATGGGTAGCCAAGTCTTACTTTGGTGTCTGTGAGGTCTCCAATATGTAAGAGGAATCAAGGAAACTCAGAGGAAACAGACAACACAGAGAACAGAAGATAAAAATTAAATAAAAACACCTCCTATAAAATATAGTATATCCATGAAACAACAAGAGTGTAGAGGTTAAGAAGAAATTAAAAATAGCTGAAAATTTTAAAAATCTGTAAGTGGGAAAATAAAGTTAAGAAGCAGTATTGGAAATAGAGGACAAAGATAGGAAACAAAACTGAAAGATAACCAACAAACTTAAGTCAAGCGGTCTAAAGCTCTGGAAGGAGAATATCAGGGGCAACAAAAAAGATCACTGAGGAAATGGAGGGAAAAAAGTAATCAAACAGTGAATGATTCTAACACTGAAGGGCACTGAGCCTGGAGACTGAATAGACCCTCCCCCGCCCCCCCTGACTTCCCAATTCAATGCATGGAAGAAAAAAAAAAAAGGCTCATATGAAGGCAGTGAGATTTCAAAACACAAGGGATAAAGAGAGGATTTGAAATGTTTCAGAGAGAACAGGCCATATATACTGAATCAGGAAAGAGACACATTTGCCTTCTGAAAATACTGCAAGTTTGAAGACTACCGAATGACTGCTTAGATTCTGAGCTGAATTCTGAGAGATTTTAAACCTTGAATTTTAATCACACTTAACTATATTATTAACCAAAAGTGAAGACAGAATAAAACTTAAGACACACAACCGCTTAAGAAACATATATTCTCTATATCCTTTAAAAAGCTCTTAGAGAAAATGCTCTTACAAGAAAAAAAAAATCAACACAAAGGTTGTAGGATATAGGGGACCCAATATTGGAAAGTCCCAAGTTCAGTAGGCCTGGAGAACAACCTGTACAGATAGAACAATATAATGTAAGGTTGGGGGAGGGGAATGGTGGTGAAGCTAAAAAAACAACACAGAATTGGGGCGCCTGGGTGGCTCTGTCAAGCATCTGGACTCTTGATTTTAGCTCAGGTCATGATCCCACGGTTCATGGGATGGAGCCCCACACTGGGCACTGACAGCGTGGTGCCTGCTTGGGATTCTGTCTATCTCTCTCAAAATAAATAAACTTAAAAAAAAAAAAACAAAACCCCAACACAGAATTAATAAAATATCTGACAAGTGTGAAAAATTTAAGTGTATTTATTTGGAGAGAGAACACGAGTGGGGGAGGGGCAGAGACAGAGAAGGAGACAGAGAATTCTAAGCAGACTCCATGCTGTCAGTGCAGAGCCTGATGCAGGGCTCGATCCCACAAACAGTGAGATCATGATCTGAGCTGAAATTAAGAGTCAGATGCTCAACCAAATGAGACACCCAGATGCCCCAAGTGTGACAATTTTAAAATAAAAGATTGAGAAGATTATGACAGACCTGAGGAAATAATTAGGGCTAGGAGCATTTAAAAAAAGAGAGAAATTTAGGCAATCACTAGTGTCAGGAAAAATGAATTGTAGAGAATAGGAGAGGTAATTGTACTTTATTACTTCACCGAGCAGTGAAAGTATCTACATGAGCATAAAAATGTAAACTTACTACTGATTTTAAAATACTTTTTTTTTTAAATGTTTATTTATTTTTGAGACAGAGAGAGACAGAGCATGAACAGGGGAGGAGCAGAGAGAGAGAGGGAGACACAGAATCCAAAACAGGCTCCAGGCTCTGAGCTGTCAGCACAGAGCCTGACGCGGGGCTCGAACTCACGGACCATGAGATCATGACCTGAGCCGAAGTCAGATGCTTAACTGACTGAGCCACCCAGGGGCCCCAACTTACTACCAATTTTAATAAAAATTGTGAAAAAAAAAAAACTTATCAAGAGGGGTGGATATGTGATAAATCAAGTATAATAAAATGTCAATTATTAATGTAGGTGGTGGGTACACAGGTGTTCACTGTAAAAATCTTTCACTTTTCTGTTTGAAGTTTTCCATAACAATGTGTCAGGGAGAAATTTATTTATTTATTTATTTTTAATGTTTATTTATTTTTGAGACAGAGAGAGACAGAGCATGAACGGGGGAGGGTCAGAGAGAGGGAGACACAGAATCTGAAACAGGCTCCAGGCTCTGAGCTGTCAGCACAGAGCCCGACGCGGGGCTCGAACCCACGGACCGCGAGATCACGACCTGAGCTGAAGTTGGCCGCTTAACCGACTGAGCAACCCAGGCGCCCCAGAGAAATTTATTTTTTTTAATTTTTTTAATGTTTATTTATTGTTGAGAGAGAGGGAGAGAAACAAAGTGTGACTGGGGGAGGGGCAGAGAGAGAAGGAGACACAGAATCAATCCAAAGCAGGCTCCAGGTTCTGAGCTATCACCACAGAGCCCGATGCGCATGGCTTGAGCTCATGAGAGGTCACGAGATCGTGACCTGAGCCCATTAACCAACTGAGCTACCCAGGCAACCCTGTCAAGGAAAGATTTAAAAAGTATCAGGAGGTAAGGAAGCTGGAATGAAGTGTGACAGAATACAAAAGTTAAATGTAAATCCTAAACTACCAAAACAAGACAACAGTTAATATCTAAGACTGACAAATCAAGAAGTAACAATGTATAGACAGCATTTCAAAATATGAAGCAGAAGAACTAAAAGTAACTGCTTCTGAGGCAGTTGACTGGTTTTTAAGGTTTTCAGAACTACCTGTTTTTTAAAAACCTATGTTATTACTTAATTAAAAATAACACTTAAAGCACAAAGTACATACAGATAACAATGAATAAGCAGAAACTGTGAAGGTGGTATCAGAATAATAAAAGTTGGGGAAATACCATGACAGAGGAACAACTATCTCCCTTTGAACCAAATGGGTATTGCACTAAAAAGAGGAAACATTTTTGAAGTACCGGCTTATAGCCAGGATATAATTTGTCATTCATACCAAGACAATCTGGAGAATAAAAAGGTGTGCCATTAATAATTACATAGAGACAACAGGTGAATAGTACCAGGAAAGGAAGAACTTATGGTCACCTATATGTAGCCTGGACAGAAGTCTCTTCGAACCAAGCAAGGATGCATGAAAGCTCAGAAACTGTCACCATCGTTCACTGAGTGGCTACTACATGCCAGGCACGAGAATTGGGAACCAGGGATAAAAATGTAAGAAAGTTAGTAATGGGAGTAGACTATAAAAGTTGAGCATGCAAGAATAAATGTACCCCAACCTCCTCAGGCATTTACTTCCATCTAGCCTCCTCTTCTTGAAGTCAAGGGACCCATACATTACTTAAACCTTTACCTACCTCACTCAAGATAAAAGAGACATTAAGAATGGGAATGGGTAGAAATAACCTAATATCTTGATGAAAGAAGCATGGGAATTGCCTATATTTTAAAGAACCTTCCTAAGCCATAAAAGGTAACTGTCTACTTTTGGAGAGCAATCCAGAACAAGACACTCGTCCGCAACACAAAAATTAGCAGTCAGAAAGCACCAATTGAGCGAGGCACGGACATTATAGCATATAGTTTTCTCCATGGACACAAACTTTCTTTTTTAGAGTTAGAGCCACCCACCATTTCCATCCTGACCCGTGGCATACAGACATGTGACTGAACGTACTGGACTGGCTTGCCTTTTGAAAATGGTGGCAAATTCTGACATTTTACATAATTCTTTTGGGATAAAAGGCAGATGACTAAAGTCAAGGTTCACTCATAGCAGGATGCCCTAAGAGGTAGTGTTCTAGGTGTGCCTGGATATTGTTTCCCTCGGTTCTCAAAGCAGCTGAACTGCAAAATGGAGACTAACCTCCTTCACCTCTTACCCCATGCAGTACTAATCATAGTACCTGGTTAAAAATGATCACAATCCTGAAAAGGCTGGGAGCCCTAAATAAGGACCCAGTTAAGTATAAGAGGAGAGGAGAAGCCCAGAGCCCACTCTCACGATCCACTGCCACTACCCGGAGTTTTCTAACACAGAAATAGACAAGGGCTGCAAACGCTTGCTGCTCACGGAAGTTCTGATCTAAAATAGAAGAGGCAGGACTGGACTAGACTCCAACATCTACAGTCACAAAACAGTAATAAGTTCTAGTTGTCACGAAGATCTCCTGTTTGATTTTTGACTGAGCCGATTTTCTCATCTTTAAAATGACACTATATACTTACTAATGTTTTGGAAATTTTTACTCAAACAGAAGTGTCTGATGTTGCTGTTTTTAGACATAAATTAATGAAAACTGTAATAAAAAAATAATATGTTATTTGCAGTAGCCTCACAATATGTATTTAACCCAAACTCAATTTGCAGATGAGATTAGGAGTCACATTAGCTCCTGTTCTTATTAAAAATAACAGAACAAAACATGGGGAGCCTGGGTGGGTCAGTCAGTGGAGTGTTGGACTCTTGGTTTCAGCTTAAGTCATGATCCCAGGTCGTGAGACTGAGCCCCACGTTAGCTCAGTGCAGAGCCTGCCTGGGATTCTCTCTCCCTCTGACCCTCTCCCCTGCTCATGCTCTCTCTCTAAAAAACAAAACAAGGTTAGTAGCTTTTTGGTTCTCCACTAATCTCTATGGCTGAAGAGAGCTGGAGCTACCACACACAATCACACAGCTCTGAAAAGCTTAGGCTTGCAGGTATTTAAAACAAAAAAGTGGATGTGGCAACTAACAAATTTTCCAGTTTGTGAATTTTTTTCATAATGGATATTTCTTTGAAGATGGGTATGGACAATACAAGACTTGGGATCTGTATAGTTCAAGCTATTCCTGCATCTCAAGGCTAGTTTTCTTATTAAAAAAGGAAAAAGTGTAAAAAATACATAGAGCATGCACCTATATACTTCACTATCTTTCTGCTACAGATAAGAGAATAAGCAACCAGAATTTACCCGACAACCATGATCTTTGTTTAAGCAGGTCAGAATGAAGTCCTGTAACCTGGAAAGACTATGAAGCAGAAAGGAATTCTACAGGTGGGTTCTGGACATAATTATTAAAATTCACAGTTATAAGAAAATAGAAAGTTTATTCAAATAAGATTTTCAAAATAATTAGCCACAAATTTTGCTAATGAGTACATTTTCATATGGACTTGACACATAACTTTATACAATACCAGTTCTTCTTAACATTTAACATACCTCTTCAAATGACGTAAGTAGAAGGGCCAGGATAAACCTTAATGGTTTCTGGGCGCCTGGGTGGCTCAGTCCTTAAGCATCTGACTTCGGCTCAGGTCATGATCTCATGGTTCGTGAGTTCAAGTCCCACATCATGAGCTCGAGCCCTGCTTTGGGTGGACCTGTGCCCCACTTTTCTCTCTCTCCCTCTCTGCCCCTTGCTCACTTGCGCCCTCGCCCTCTGTCTCCCTCTCAAAAATATTGATTTTTGAGGAACAAAAAACAAGGGCCTATAATTTAACTTTCCTTGATTTAAACACTGCTACTTAAAATTATTAAGTTTGTCAATCTGTCTTTAGGCCTCCAGTTTTTCCCAGTCTCATGCTTTGCATTTATCATGTAATGGAACACTGACTAAATGAATCTTAGCTTTTGTGAATGGTCTAGAGAAGATGAAGAATAACCTGATAAACTCTTAATTACTGGGACTAGGAACAACCTACACATCTAAGCTGTATAATTTCAGGGTATATGAGTGGAAGAGAGAGTTTCTGATTTATTTATATTTATTATATACTGCACCCTTGTAAATCAATCTTTGGAAAATACTGCAACTTTCAGAAAGTTTTTTTTCCTTTTTAAAAACACATTTTTATTTTTTTTCACAGCATGCTTTTTTAATGTTTATTTTTGACAGCAGCGGGGGAGGGGCAGAGAGAGAGGGGAACAGAGATCCAAAGCAGGATCTGTGCTGACAGCAGAGAGCCTGGTGTGGGGCTCCAACTCAAGAACTGAGATTACCACCTGAGCCAAAGTCGAATGCTCAACTTTTTTTTACTGGAGAGGGGGAGGGAGAGGGAGAGGGAGAGAGAGAGAGCCCACGAGCACCAGAGAGGGAGTGAGCTTGAGCGCATGTGTGTGAGCAAGCAGGAGGGGAGACAGACAAAGGTAGTGAGAGACTCTTAAGCAGGCTCCAAGTTCAGGGAGGAGGAGCCTGTCACAACCCTGGGATCTTGAGCTGAAATCAAGAGTTCAATGCTCAACGGACTGAGCCACCCAGGTGCCCCAGAAAGTTTTTGTAACATGGATTATTTAAAAATGTAACAGTGAAAGAAAATGTGAAAACATTTGATAGAAATTAACCAATACAAAATCTTAAAAACAAAACTATGTTCAGCATTTTTCTAGGATTAAGTCCTTATTTTCATAAAAATGCAACAAAGAATCCGTTTTACTTTCAATTATCTAACGCATTTATCTTCAAAGAATTAAAGACACATGAACCTTTAATATGAGTGGCAGGAAACTGACCAAGTTTAATAGCTTGGTTTTTAGTGAAGGGTCTATTTGAACGGCAATTTACATGCTGAAAATCAGAACTGATCACTTCCGTCAGGACATTTTTCAGGTTTTAAAAAGTCTTTATTAGTTTTAGCTTCCCTGGATGACAAGAGTTCAGAGGCCAGACTTAAGCTCGACAGCTCAGCCTGCACCACAGGACGCAATCAAATGTATGAATTGATAAATTACTTTCATAAAAATAAATTTCAATCGTGGACGTTTCTCAAGCGGCAAAATTACCCAACCTTTAAAACACTGGAGACTGCAACAGCGCTTTTTCTCAACACGTGCCCCGGATACTCTACCAAAGAGGAAAACTAGTGAGGTTTTAAGCATCACATCGTTTTTGCATTACTAATGCTTGCAGGTTTTCGGCATTAGGGTTTCTGTGTTACCCACAGCAGGGCCTAGAACATGAGACGGCTGCGCGTGAGCGGTTTTTTTTGTTTTTTTTTTTTTTGAACTCCAGCAAAAGCCCCGCAAACGATAAACACGAAAAGCTGGATTCACATCTTGCTAGCCCCTCCATCCACCCTTTACGAAGAAGGTTGCCAATTCTGGCGGGACCTGGGGCGGAATACTCGGATTCTGGAAGGACAGAGCGAGTGCGTGGGTGTGTATGAACACTGCAGGAGGGGGGCAGCAAGACGTGATCACAGAGTGGGAGGGAAGGATGATGCCTCTTCCAGGGCGGGAAGGAATTGTGAGAGGAGGCTGTTATGCATGACGGGGGCCAGCACGCGGGGAAGATGGTGGTGGATGCAGGGCAGGGTGATTGCGGGGGATTCCCTGTTCCGGGGCGGCGCTGGGGGCGGCCTGCGGTGAATGGTCCTGCAGCAACTAAAGGGGCGCGACACTGAACCCGGGAATTCCCGACGGAAAGAGAAAAAAGGGCGCCGAGAAATGGGGTTATTATGGGATGGCAGAGGGGGGCTCCCCAGGGAAAATTACGGGATCTATCTCACCCGCCAATTGCTGTACAGTCTCTTCACTCGTCGGTAATAAGCGTCTTTGTCCAGAGTCACAGCCATAGCGACAGACGCCGCTCCTGCTCGGGTTCCGAGAATCACGCGAGGTCCCGGATCCGCCACCCGCTCTCGGCCCCGGAATCCCGCACTCTCCCAGTGACCCGGAAGTATCGACCTCAAAGATGCCCTTTCCGCTTCCGGGTCCCGACAGCGCTTGGAATTTTTTTTTTTCTTTTAATCCTCTCTCCGGAGGTTAGCGGAAGGAGAGGAAGAAAGACAGTGGAAAATCAACAAAATGTGCAACACAAAAAGAGTCTAGATTTTCGCGGGGTTTTGTTGTCAACTTAGCAACAGCCGCACGCGAAGCGACGTCATCACGTGACGCTCCGCCCCGCCCTCACTCTCAGCCCGGCTGCGGTTTGCAGGAGCTCCAACTTCTGGCGGAGGCGGCAGCGGCGGGGCACCGCGAAGGAAGCGGGAGGCCTGCCGAGCCTGCCCCGCCCCACACGTGCCCCGCCCCACACGAGCTGCCGCGCG
This sequence comes from Herpailurus yagouaroundi, assembly GCF_014898765.1. Taxonomy (NCBI): domain Eukaryota; kingdom Metazoa; phylum Chordata; class Mammalia; order Carnivora; family Felidae; genus Herpailurus; species Herpailurus yagouaroundi. The sequence goes on from NW_024412396.1 coordinate 1,328,141, forward strand.
CCGCTGCAATGGCCCCACCCACCGACAAACGCCGGGGAAGCGGAAAGAGCGGGAGGTGGCGTGGGACGGGAGAAGGAAGGCTGGGTGCGTTCCCCTCCTAGAAAGGGTGGGGAAGCAAAACCCTTTGCAGCTCCTGGTCTAGAAGGATCCTTCGTGGTGGGACGCTGGGTCTGAGGTTCCGGGCACACACACAGAACAAACCGAGGAGAAAAAAACGCACCCTACCAATAAATTATGGTGAAAGGACCTTGCCTTAGAAAAGGAAATGCCCAGGCTTCATCTGAGCCCTGGGATGGTGGGAGAAGAGTTGTAGGAAACTAATGGCTTGAGGGGCTTAATACAACCCAGTCTCCGCCCCCCCCCCAACCGGGCTCAAGTCTTGACAACGTTCCTTCCGGTCAGCCTGTCCCCTTGCCACAGTCCATGAAGTGACACCATTCTTAAGGCTTCTCAAAAGCACCGTTATTTCAGTTAATTCCAGGTAAAATGTACATGGTTCCTTGGCAACATTCTTCATTTTTTTTAAGAACTTGCGAGTTTGAATCTTAACATTTGCCTACTATTTACGTTAAATAATTGCCTTGCCTTTAGCAAGCTGGACTACACTTAACATATAACCTTTGGTGGAGTGGAGACGACTTGTCTGTCCTGTCCAAGGTAACTTTGTATGAGAGATAATGAACTTTGGAAATGGTACTGAAATTACCCATCATGAATTCAAAATTAACCTTTATATTGGGTTTGAGCAAATATAGAACAAAGGAAGAGTGGAAAAGGATTAACTTAAATTTATTAATGCCAAGGGGAAGGAAGGTAACAGTTCCTGACCCTCCAGCTGTATCCACAGTTCGGCCAGGAACAGGCTCTGCCAGAGGCTAGGGCCAGCGCTACATAGTCTGTGGTTAATGGAGGGGTTTAGGGAGGGGTGAGCACATCAGCTGCTCTAGTCTCCTTTCCTTCCCCAGAAATGAGGAAGTGGTCATGTATTTTTTTAGGAGTTCCCCCTGCCCACCCAATCCTCTCAATTTTGGAAGCAATCAGGTACAAGTTTTCTTTTTCCTTTTCACCTCCTGGAGTCCTGGGTTTCCCCACATCTCCCCTGCCCCTCCCACTTTTCCATAGTCCAAGGGCCAGAGTAATTGAAAATAACAGCAGCCACCCAAGCAATGGGGACCATGCTGGGGCTTCAGTCATCAGCATCTTCGCTCGAGTCTGAGTTGGCTGGCATCATAGGATCATCAATGAGTGAGAAGTCCCTTTCTGAGCTATCATAGCCCTGAGATAAATCATCATCATCATCTTCATCCTCATCGTCCTCGTCTTCCTCAGGCTGCAGTGGTGGCAACCTCAAGGCAGTACCAGAGGTGGTAGTGGCTGGTGAAGAAGGGAAGCCAGTGGCTCTCAGGCCTGGATGGTGATGGTGGTGATGGTGGGGGTGGGGGTGGTGGTGGTGGTGATGAAGCATGGTGCTGGAGTCTACATGAGGGGATGATGCTGCACCACCCATCACAAACGGCATAAAAGGCAAAGATGCAGAAGCGGCACTGCTGTGACCCAGAGATGACACAGACTGCAGGCCACTACTGCTGTGTTGGAAGGTATTATGCAGAGACAGGGACCCAGTGCCTCCACCCTGCATCAGGGCCATCATCTTAGAAAGGTCTGGTCGCATCCTACGGGCCCGCTTCTTGCTGCTGTCTGGTGCAATAGGCCCTGGCAAAACCCGGTTGAACACAGTTTCAGCATGGTGACCCTAGGAGGAAGGAAAAGAAGATGGTAAACAAGAAAGTCAAAAAGCAAAATAGAAGCCAACAGAGCCCCAGCTTGCAAATTCTTTTTCACTGACTCTATCTTTAGGAGCAGCAAAACAAGCACATTCAGATAAGGCTTGATGGTAATAAGGAGGAGGAAATGCTGGATGTAGCTGCTGGAAGCACTGCGATGCCCAAGCTAAGATCAAGGAATTGATACTGATACTCATGTGAACCAGAGTTTTCTTTTTTCCGTGACTACATTGTATCTTTAGTCCATCCGCCCATTTCTTACCTTTAAGAAATTAAAGGGGCCTGAGTAAGCCAATGAGTGAATCAGTATTTGCACAGTATACTTTACTGATGGCAGGTTGTTCACATGAAATTTATCATGTGAAGTGCAGAACGACTATATTGGTATTCACAAAATTATCACTCATTAGAATATCAGAGTGTGGTAAACTAAAGACAGGTCAGGTTAAGACTCCTGGATGTTTAGAACAACAAAAAGACTGTGGGTAGCTCCTCGTGAAATTTAAGTTTTGTTCACACTGATAAAAAGAACCTATCTGCTGAATTTTAAGTCACTTCTTCTAGATGTTCTGACTGTAAATTTTAATTAAGTATACCGAAGCTGGAACTACTGCCTCTGCTTTGCTAGACCTAAGTACAATACTGGGTAACCTAGAATTAAACTCAGACAATTGGTGCCTATATCTCTGCACTCTATTTACCAATCTAACACGTGACACGGGAATATACCTTTCTGATTTGGAGAGACAAACCTCTCAATACTCCGTATTTGTATAGACTTTTAAAATAACTATAATAGCACCTAAACTCCCACAGTTACAAGTAATAATGCAGTGCTAGATATACGATCAATTCTGTCTACATCAAAAATTCTGCACTAGTCATATTATGATTTTCTGTGACTCCCTAGGATCTTTTGTTTCAACTGACTATAAAGAAATAACAAAATACTTGAGGTAAAAATAGGTAATACTGGGGAAAAGCCTTTTTTATGAAGCTGCTCTGTAATGTGAAATTCAAGACAGAGAAGGATCCAGCCTTCAGCCATCAGTCTCACATATCAACCACTGTGCTTATTATCACACTTTTGGTCCCATAGAGGATAAGAGGATAAATTAAACTATTCTTTTATGGCCAACAATCCTTATATGAAACCACTTTTACCAATAAAAAAAAAATAAGCTTCATAAATGCCCCTCACAAATTACTATAATGTGCAAAATAATGATCTCAATTTGTTAAATGCAAAAGATAATGTTTATTTGGAAACTGACTTTGCTAAAAGATACATTGTATTTTTATATACATATTACATATATATGTAAAGAGGTACATGAAAGAGGGGATGATTAGATAAAGGGAGTATATACAAGTACTTATCACTTTAAGTGCTTCCCAAACAAACCATGATTTAATATGTTTAAAAAATATAATTACTGCCCAAAGTAAGGCTAACATAGCAAAGAGAAACTTTTACAGTTATATTTTGGTAGAAAGGATTATCAGCACTTAATCTACCAAAAGGCCTATAACTGGGGTAGTAAAAGCATAAGTACATTTGAAAATAATGGAATAACCAATGTTGTTTTAAACTATAAAACATGTTTTCCTTTCCTTTTTCCATTACTGGCGTTATTATCAGTGATTCTCAAACTCCTCCATGTTGGGAAACGCTATGACTATTTTCCTTAGTAGCCCCCAAGTCCCTTCTAAAATAAACAGGATCCTGGGGCACCTGGGTGGCTCAGTCGGTTAAGCGGCCGACTTCGGCTCAGGTCATGATCTCACAATCTGTGAGTTCGAGCCCCGCGTCAGGCTCTGTGCTGACAGCTCAGAGCCTGGAGCCTGTTTCAGATTCTGTGCCTCCCTCTCTCTGACCCTCCCCCGTTCATGCTCTGTCTCTCTCTGTCTCAAAAATAAATAAACATTTAAAAAAAAATTTTTTTTAAATAAATAAATAAACAGGATCCTAAAACTTTTAAGAGATTATCTGCTCCAATACCCTCAACTTTTCAGGATGTGCAAGCTGAAAGGTTAAAGATTTGCCAAAACTCCCTAGTCAATCAGTAGAAGAGCAGAAGGCCTTGAATGTTCCAACACATCTTACTAATTCTTGTGTTTTAATATGCTTGATGTGCTAGTTACTTTTTAGAACTTTATGCTCTTGTAGAGATGACAATGCTAAAGGACTGTATTAATACCAATAAAATTACTCTGGTTTTCTGATTGGTGGACTGAAGATAAATTTTTTTCATACACTGTTAAAAAGGTAAGTAACATAACATCAAATAATTTCTCAGTCACATCTAGTGTGGGAACAGAGTGGTTAACGCCTCAGTCTCACTCACCTTTTTCCCGTTCCTAGAGTTAGCTGTCTGGACAGGTTCCACTCCCAAACAGTTCAATTCTGCCTTATTATTTTTTTTACATCTCTGCCACTTCTGTTTTCTGCGATCCTCCATATACTGAAATAGAAAAGGATCAGTCATCCTAGAGGAATAAAAATCTTCTCTGGAGTAATTATTAAGGTACTAGTGTCTAGTTTGACAATACATGCTTATTGCATGGCTAAGTAAAGGATTAGTCCTGGTGGGAAACTGCCATTAAGCTGATCTCTCCCCCCAAAATCAGGTGATCAGATAATAATTCAACAGTAAATAACTGCCTAGTATTTAGTTTAGTAAGTGCTTTAACTTATTTTATTTTGATCCTTACAACTCTGTGAGTTGGGAAGACTGGGTATTATTATTCTGATTTGGCAGATACAGAAATGATGACATAATACGGCATGCTTCCTCCTTCTCACACAGCTTAAATACCAAGGGAATGACTTTAAATCTTGCTGGATGGAACTGCCACTCACCGCTAGAAATCGGGGATCAACAGCGAACTCTGGATGACCCTGTAACCACATCTCCAGTTCAGCCCGGCGAGGGGCATCCTCACCCACCAGCAAAGTACCATCCACCTTATTGATGACAGGGATCCGGGTCTCCAGGTCCACATCAAGGTGATTAGGCTCTTCCATGCACTCCACCTCCAGCTGCAAACCCAGAATCCACCCCCATGAGCACATACTCTTCTTTGGGGCAGGGAGGGAGGGGGAGTAGAGCCAATGGTAGCCATAAAATAATTCTAGTATCTTCTAGTCCCTTAATCCCAACTGCCTTCATCAATTAGTAGGAATAAAAAAAAAAAATCTAATCATCACATTAAAGACTTTTTCTATCACTCACCTCGACTAGCTTCTTTCTGTTTCCCTTCTTCTTATGAAACAGAGGATGTCCATCTCCCATTACTCCATTAGCCATCAACTTGTGCTTCTGGAATGTTAACTTCAATCCTTCCTCCTAAGAAGACAACCCATCCACCCAAAATGTCATATGGCACATGTTTTTAAAGTAAACATTAAGCTTTGCGGATCTTGGGGTAAGGGTCATCCTCTGGCTCAAGGATGAGAAAGAAGGCCATCTGACTAAAAGGTAGAAATCAGAAATAGGATAAAACCTATATACTTTTCCCTTAGACAGATTTTGTTTCTTGACCTAGTGCCCCTCAGAAAAGAAGTAAGAGAAGAATTTCAACAACACCCCCTACCTGGTGTCTCAATATTAGCATGGCAAATCATCACAGGAGCAAAATCCTGATAATTCCTAACACATACTTTAAGAAATTTTTCTTGTTGAGTACTTAATGAGCAACTAATAGGGTTTCAATAGGGAAGAGGATCAAGAAATTAAACTTCCCATTTGTAAAATAAGTAACACTGATTTAATTTCAGTAGGAATGACTTCTTATTTTTGACTTAATAAGGCCCATAAATACTTCCATGTCATTTTAACAGCTTTCCTACAACTTGAATTCAATTTTTAAAAACTAGGTTTCTAGGATCTAGAAACAAGCCTCCCAAGAGAACCTTGTATCAATTAAATTTCTTTCAAAAATATTGTTTCTTTTAATCTAGTCCCCAGGAGATAGAAGTCAAGATCCCTTCCTTTACTGCAATGACTTCTCCTCAATGGAGCTGTGTGAGCTCTAATTTTTATACCCTCTAATTTTTAAAGTTAGCTAACCAAATGAGTTTAGTATCATGTTAGTGAAGTAGTTAGTAAAACTACAGCCTCATTCCCCACTTCCCAGTGCCTAAATGCTAAGCTTACATCTTTGATCTGAACCGTAAACTCCTTTTCATCCATGCCTCTGCGAAGTTTTGTGAACTGAGCTGCTGCTGTGGTGACTGCAGACACTTCCTCCTCTGCCATGGAAGCCGCGCTGCTGCTTCGTGGTGTGGGGACTGGAGAGTCACCATATTCTCCTGGAGTCAAGGAGGGACTATCTAGCAAGTGGTTGCCTGGCCCCAAAATTCCTCCTGTTACCATTTCCTGGCTCCGGCGGCTAGAAGGCCACTTCCCTGAGAGTACAGCCTGGCAGACGAGGTCAATACGGTTTATAAGGACACGATCCTGAATGGGGGGAAAAGAAATCAATACTGGTTTTAGGGCCGGAGAACCAGCTATGTGATTCTGTGACAAACAATACTGCCACCATTGTCAGAATGGGTAAAAATCACAAGGTAGGAGGAGGGAGGTAATAGTATCAGATCCCTAAGTCAACTGGGAAGAGTTTCATGAAAAAAACCGCGTAGCGCAAAATACAATTGAAGAAAACGAGAACCATCTGTTCCTTGTTCCCTGCTTCTGTTACATTGTATTTCCACACTATGTGTTCAGGAATGACGCTATTACCTTGGGCCACTCAGAGGCTCTTTGTCTTTCTTGTAGCAGCAGAAGCTCAGGGGTCATTTGTTCTCCATCTTCATTTGGGAATCCATCTTGGGACATAGTGAGGGACAGGAGACTCTCTTCATCATAGAGCTTTGAGCGGGACTGGTCAACAGCTAGAGACCATACAGAATGTGAGCAGAGATGGAAGAATGAAGTTATATAGAAATGGAATTATATGGGCTTTAAATAAAAGCCCAGAGAGTAACAGATCTCTTTTGGTATTCTATCAAATCAAAATCCAAATCTCTCCCAGAGGATGCATGTAGAAAAGAAGGGGAAGAGTGAGGTGAGTGGGGTGGAGAGGTGGGAAATGGGGAAAAGGGCCAACAGCCTGTCACATGCACTCACTTAGCTTTTCTTCCTTCTCGTCCTCACTCTCATCAGTGCTGGAGCTGGAGCTGGATGAGGATGAGGAAGAAGAGGATGATGGTGACAGCTTGCTCAAGTCCAGCTCAGAGTCTGAATCATCCTCATCCTCCAGTTTGACTGGTGGAACATTCCGGGAAACCAGAGGGGTAGTATCAGAGGGGGCTACTCGCATCTCATAGTCTTGTGGGGTTGGTCGGCTCCTGGCCACCACCTCATGCTCTAGCTTTAAAGTCAGACTCTCCAGACTGGGGACCTGGGCGGCTGTCTCCTCGGGTGGTTTTTCAACAGGAGCATCTGGGCGCAGGGGCAGTGGTGAGGCAGTGCGCGAGGTATACTGCTGGTGGAGCAGTGGAGTAGAGCAGCGTGACAGGGGTGGAGCTGGTGCTCCTGCCTGATGGTTCTGCATATAATTCATACGGGCAGCCAGAAAAGAAAAGTCTGGGTCCTGCATGATGTTGCAGTCTGTTTGGCTCACCCCATGTCGGGCTGCCCCTCGCAGAAGCTCCCCATCATGCCGAACAGGCTCCCACCATTTGGGCAATTCAGGACCTGGGGGCTGACATAATGCCAGCCGATCTTCCAGAAGGGGATGGCATAAAACTTGTTCCCGTAAGCGCCGAAGCAACTCAATACGGTAAAGAGTCCGTGAGGCCCTCTCCTCCGTGATGGGCTCAATGAACAGATTAGGGTCCGGGGGCTCTGCAAGAGATAGGGGCAGACGGAGAAATGAAGCGACTTGGCTCTGTTGCCCTCCATCCCCACTCACCCAAGACTCTCTAGTCTTGCTTACCATCTCCAGCTGCTGGGGGAAGGCGACACACTTGGCGACACATGGCCACAAAGCCATGGAAGTACTTGGTAAGGCTTTCGTCTGTTTTTTTGTCCAGACGGGCAAAAGTACGGAAGCGATCCCAATGGAACTGCATGGTATCGGGGTCATATTCCACACCAAAGGTAGACACCACCCGATAGAAATCAGTTTGTTCACGCCTTGTCCATCTAAAGGGAAGAGGAATCAGGCAATTGTGATCAGAAAAACACAGAGAAGGGGTGCCTGGGTGGCTCAGTAAGTTAAGCATCCAACTCTTGATTTCGGCTCAGGTCATGATCTCGCACTTTGTGAGTTCGAGCCCCACAATGGGCTCTGCACTGACAGTGTGGGAGCCTGCTTGGGATTCTCTCTCTCTCTCTCTCTCTCTCTCTCTCTCTCTGTCTCTCTCTCTCCAGCCCCCCCCCCCCCGCCCACCACCACCGCTCTCATTCTCTCTCTCAAAATAAATAAAACTTAAAAAAAAAAACAAAACACAGGGAAACTGGTTATTTCTTAATGTGGCTTAGAATATCTGAATAAACAAAAATTGAAAGTAGGGACAAAAAAAAAAAAAGGAGGGGGCCCAGAAGACAGCAGAAGAGGGAGTTAAGAGGTACTCTATAACATGTAAGAATTTAAGAATAGCAAACTAAGGGAAAAAATGATGTGGGCAAATAAATGAGAACGGTCACATAAAAGACCTCCTTAGGAGTTGTGGTTAGGCACACAACCAAAGTTTCTGGCATAGAGGAATAAAAGTTAAAGGCAAAAATAAGTGGTCCCTCTAGGGAATTCCAAATAAATCCTTCCTAAGATGTTTTTCAATAAGACCCATAGCTGGGGCGCCTGGGTGGCTCAGTCAGTTGAGCGTCTGACTTCAGCTCAGGTCACGATCTCACAGTTTGTGAGTTTGAGCCCCGCGTCAGGCTCTGTGCTGACAGCTCGGAGCCTGGAGCCTGCTTTGGATTCTGTGTCTCCCTCTCTCTCTTCCCCTCCCCCATTCATGCTCTGTCTCTCCCTGTCTCAAAAATAAATAAACATTAAAAAAAAAAATTCAGTAAGACCCATAGCTGAAGGCAAGCCTACAACTCAGCCCAAATTCCCAGCCACACTACCGTTGCTGTTTTTCCCGCCGCGCGATTTCTTTTAGCTTGAAGGCTGCCTCACAACGCCGTCGTCTCCGGTCCCCTCGTTCTGCAGCCTCTATCTTCATCTGTTCTCTCTTGTAGCTGCGCTGATAAGCTGTTACTAGGCGCCGAAGCCTAGCTGTCAGAGCAGAGCCTGGAGGCCAGAATAGATGGCCTGGCTGCTGGGTCACCTGGGCTGTGGGAAGCAAAGAAGAATGAACAGGAAGTATAGGAAGGACAGTAGAGATAATCAAGCCACCCAAAAGCAAAGCTCTTAGAAATCCCAGGATAGGACAGAATTCAGTTAATAATTCCCCAACCCACCACCCCACACAAAATTGTACTAGTTGACCTAGAAGTTTACCTTCATCTCCATCAATCACTGAGATCTCCTCATCCATCATCATCAAGGGATCACCCTAAAGAAGGAGATCCACCCCACAGGATGGAGGGGGGGGGAGGGAAAGGGGGGGAAGTTGGCACTCTGAAATCACTTTCTTATGTGAGTCCTTCTATGGCACCAAAGGGATCAAGAAAAATTTCTAATGACCCCTCACAAAGAAATGGAAGCAACCAACTAAAGGGATAAGAAAGTAAAACCTGAAAAATCAGTTGTTGTTAATGGCTTAAAAATTAGGGACTCAGGAATTTTGCAGTCACGTAATATACTTCAATATCCAGCTTGGTCCCACCTCCTACACAAAGCCATCCCTGGTCTCCCCCAGTTGGTATCACAATCCTTTCCATTACTACTTTATATTCTCAAATGGTAGTTACTTTCCATTTTGTATTATAAATTCATCAATACACTTCAGGATCCAGGGAATGGGAGAATACTTAACTATTTAGTAATAGAGAAAAGCTAGACTCAAAGGAGAATTCCTCACCTCATCATCTTGGTCCTTTGGGGGACCCTGGAGTGGTTTGTATTCAGGATCTTCACAATCCTTATCAAAGTCAACCCTAAAATTATTCAAAAGCATGAAAAAAAAACAACAACACAAGATTGTATCTTCCTTCACTACGAGCAATTTAGGATGAAGACCTAGCCAAATGTATAATCTACCATGAAGCAGTCTTTTCTTTCATGCTTAAAGGAATGGCAGCCAGGTGCTAAGATCTGAGAAAGTTAGGTACAACACTGAACAGGACAAAGAACGGGGAGAAACTGACAAAGTGTCATTCTAAATTGCTCACATCTGAAACAAAACACTTTAACCAGCATATTTCCTTTCTCTTGATAGCCTTTTTTATTCTTTACCCATTCTTCCCATCCTTCCTATTTACTTTAATTATTACATTTGAATAGTCCATGTTTGCTTGTTTTACTTTGCTCTACTGAGTGGAAGGGTGACATAATACATGATTTGCAATGAATAACTGACCCAATTTCCTTTGAGTGTTCTGCACTAAAGAAACTAAGGTTGTGATCATCAGAGAAATCTCTCAATTGCAGAAGAGTACATGGAATGGGTATTCATGAACTAAGCCAACTACTGAACATGCCCCTCAGGTCTCCATGTGAGAAGTTTTGTTAAACTCACTGGCACCCAAACCAGGGCAACACTGCCCCACCTGGTGACTCAGTATTAGCATGGCAATTCATCATCGAGGCACGTATCCAGAATCTATGCCTATGCGTGTCAGCTACCACTGAGAGATGATAAACCAGGGGTAAAATCTCCTGAGGCGCTAACCACATAAGTGGCGTAGGAGAGTTGCATGGCTATTATCTTTCAAGAGAATCAGTTGTCCTGTCAGCTGTGGCTACACAGAAAAGTGTTGCAAGAAAACTGAACAGAACGTCAAATAAGCCGTTTAAGAGTAATGTTAATTTTCACCCTTAGTGGCATCTTATGGCAATGTGTGGTTTTAGCCTAATTTATGGAGTGCTTTCTGCTAATCCCACTCTTTGTTAAGAATTTATCATTAATGAGTATAACCATCATTAAGAATACTAATGGGTTCAGTCAAGGCTACAGTTATGTTGTCTCTTAGCATAAGCAACTAATAGGCTTCATGGGGTAGATTCAGAACTTTAAGACAATTAAACACCAGTGCTTACCCTTCTACTATGTCAGAGAAATTATCCAATACTCGATGTTCTGCTGCAATGGCTTTGTCATCTGGTCGACCAGCCTTTTCCAGGAAGCATAAGGCTGGATCTGCCCTCATAGTATTGTATTTCTCATAGCCTAGAAGAAAAAGGGTCTTAAGCTGAAGAAAATAAGAGATTAATTTTGCCTAAAGGGTGCTGAAATAGTTGAACTATCTGAGCTACTTTGCTCATAATAGAAAATACTAACTTGGACAGCTACTGGGTTATATTACTATATTTAATATTTCTATAGCAACTTAGAGTCACAAAGAGTTTTATCGCTAGTTATAAAAGATAAGAACTTAATCAGAATTTATAAAGAATGGTGAAAAGTTTACATCGCCATTTAACTGGCAGTTTTTCTATTATTATTCTTACTACATACATGGGGAAACTGAAAAAGTAAAATAATTTAGGGCTAGGTCACACATTTTTGAATGAAGGACAAGAAACACCTGTAAACAAACAGGCACTGAATGTCTGATGAACAGAGAATGAATGAATGAGTCCATGAATATATTTCAGGATGTTTGGACTCATCTAAACCTCTTTGTCTCACAAGTAAATCTATGATTAGAAAGTGTTCAGTTTTTCTGATCCCTTAAAACATCTCAAAAACATGTTGATTAAGTGCCATTACTTTTATGTTAAAGAAATAAACAGAAAAACATTTTCAATTTCTTATAGGTTTACTTATTTTGAGAGAGAGAGCAAGAGCACAGGAGTGGGTAAGGGGCGGAGGGAGGGAGGGAGGGAGAGAGAGAGGAGAGAATCCCAAGCAGGCTTTGCACTGTCATCACAGAGCCCAACGCAGGACTTGAACTCACGAACCATGAGATCATGATCTGAGCCGAAACCAAGGGCCTGATGCTTAACCTCTGGAGCCACCCAGGTGACCCCAGAATAGTTTAAAAAAAAAAAAAGAAAAAGTGATATTCTAATTCACTAAGTCACTGGGCTGGAAGTTAGCACTCACTGCTTTTAATACCTAGGATTTGTTATTAGGCAAGACTGAAAAGGGAGTACTCTTCCTTTTTGTACTCCATTTTGTTTCACTGTAGCTCATACCTTCATCAGAGTGACTGTTGAACATTTAGACAAATAGGATATTACATAAGTAGAACACTTTCATACAAATTAAACGTGTTTATTATTAGTAGGAGTGGGCATATATTACCTCCCCTGAACTGTGGAAGCTTAACTAAGATACCACAACATACAAATTGATAACACTGATTAGGGAACAGATGGGAGACTCCCTACCTTGGGATTTAACTATCCATCTGGTCTTTCTGAACATCTATTTATAGGAACGAAATGCTTTGCTCTGGATATTTAAGAACTAGTTTCTTATTCAAACTTAATTTTATTGAAAACCAATCAGATAACTCAGGTACTGGCCATAAGCATTTTACGCTACATGTTCTATCTGTGGACGTAAGTCTACAAAAGGAAATAAACAGACTAAAAAAAGGTACCTACCATGCTTAAAGACTCCAATGAGCAAGGACTTGTCAGCCTCACTGTCCCACCATGTTGTTGGAACCTCCAGCTGATCCACTACTGGGAACCATATGTCAATCTCACTAAAGGTAGAAGACAGCAGAGTCAACACAGCAATGCAGAGAATTAAATAACAATCCTTGGGAAGATTATTATAGGTATCTTCTTTTATCCATTAACTTAAATGCTCGCGGATCTGCCTATTTCCTTCCACTGATATCAAGCGTAAGATTAAAGAAGTGACATAGTTTCTTAATTATCAGTTATCCCAAAGACAGCACAGAATGAAATAAATAAACCAATCTTTTCTGGTATAAGGCAAGGCATAAAGAAAAATGTACCATAACTTTACCTGGCAATGGCACCCCCTAACACCTTCTCTGCCTGGTCTCCAATAACCTCCTGCCTTAGATAATAGAGCATCCGTACCCGCAATAGCACCCTACAAGTGAGGGAAGAAGAGCCGGGTCAGTAATAACACAGAAACTTTGGGGTGGAAAATGCTTTAGTCTTTGTTAATTTCCATCCTTACTTGTTACACTGATGTTTCAAATGCTTCTTATAACTCTCATCCTGGAACAGGGTATCAGGATTATATTTCCGGATCCAATCTGCCTTATGGATATCAAAAGTGCTTTGTGATTTTACTTTTTTCCCCTTGCGTCCACGTGGCACAGGGATAGACAGACCTGGGAAAGGGGAGACATTAAAGACTTGGATTGAGAAAAACCCTTGGACCTGAAAAGGATTAGGTGATCTATAAAAAGATAAACAGTAAAGAGTTGATAATTACCTGAATGATTCTGCAATTCTTTTGTCTTGCCATTTTCAGCAGGGCTAATCAAGTCCCAAATGAAGCCTTTAATATTTTCATCCCCACGATAATGTAGAAGACAGTAAACAAGGATGGCCCGGCAAATTGTCTCCACATCTCGTTCAGTCATACGTCGCTTGAAGCGTCCATGAGACAAGATATCTCGCCACCGTCCCCAACTAGAAAAACAGAAAATTGTGTTAATATTTTCCTGGGGACTTCCAAAAGATGGGAGAGAAAAAGATCTGGGGAAAACATCTTAACAGAAAAAAGTTTTTCCCATTATCCCCTCTTTGGTCAGAGCTTCCAATCTGAAAGGCAAAACGAGTGTCTAGCAGGATTAAAATCCACTACCTCTAATAGCAAGACGGGTTCTTACCCATATACCAAGAGGTGCTTTTCCACCCGAAAACAGTCAGTGCGCCCATAGGTATGATGACGGTCGTGTCGGCGAGAGCGTGGCCGTTCATCATCTTCACTTTCCAAATCAGAGAATTCCACTAGGTCATCATCTTTCAGGGTGCTGAAGTGCCGGGTCTGTTTTCGTACTCTAGGTGTGTCAATCACCAAGTTATTCTATACAGAGAACAGAAACAGAAGAGTAACTCTGTTCAAGATAGGATTGTGGGAAAGGAATTAAGACAATTATGGATTGAAATAGCCTAGGATATAACATCTGTAGATACTCAAAAAGAGATTTTTTTTTAGGACATGCAAAATAATCTATAGGGACTCAGGAAGCAAAAGTAAGTGGTAGATATCTAAGTAGTTTTCTGGGGCCTCATATGCAGAAAGTTTTTACAATGGCTCTTATATACAATACACCATCATAAACGAAGGCCAGCATCAAAGAATCGGAGCAGCTACAAAGGCTCCTGAAACACTGCTTCCGTAAAGAAAAGGAAGCTTACCTTGCTGTTCAGTAGATCCATGTCCAGGTCAGCCTTTTTGGCCCACTTTTGCCAAAAGTTGGGGTCATCCAGAGAAATATCAGTTCTATTTTCAGAAGCAACAAAGCTTGCCTAGTGAGGAAGAAACAAAGTTGACCACAACACTTTTTTGAGCAAGTGAAACCAGTAACTATATTTAAAAAATATATTTAAATTCCAGAAATTCCTGTCTCTACCTCTGCTTCTCTAGCATTTGGCACAGACAGAACAAACCTTGGCAAAGGTAGAACCCTTTCCTTCAGACTCAATGGTGATGGTTGTGGTTCGTCTTAACAAGATCTGGTCAATGTCTTCTTCACAAAACTTGGAGCCCTCATCATCTTCTTCCATTATGGCTGCATATGCTCCTTTTCTTAAGAGATCTTCAATCTCTTTCTTGGAGAACTGCTGGATCTGCAAAACCCAACAGTAAGATGAAAAAACTACTAAGAGCATTACCTAACCATATCATAATAATTTGGTTTATTACATTTTAAGAAATAAGAATTGAGAAATCAAACATGGTGGTCAGATTCCTGTACAAAAATAGCTTTGCCTCCCTCTATTGCTATGACCTGCTACAAATGTATCCACAGACTAAGAGGACTCACTCCAGTAATGTTGCCATCCCGACCACTCATGGACTGAAGCACAGCTTTATCCAATCCCAACTTAAGGCTAGCCTTATCAAACATCTCTCTCTCATAAGAATTACGAGTGATGAGACGGTACACCTTCACAGCTTTGCTCTGCCCAATTCGATGACATCGTGCCTGCGCCTGGTTAAAAAGAAATGGAAAGAAAGGGCAAAGATAACATAAAATTGGGGTGGGAAGAATTCAAAATACCAATTCACATCTATAATGCAGCCATTAGATCAACTCAAAACCAAAAGTCAATTTCAAGATGAAATGACTGCCCCACCAAACACAACAGGAGTCAGCAAGCTATAGTTTACCCAGCCACCTGTTTCTGTTAATAAAGTTTTACTGAAACGCAAACCCACCCATTCATTTCCATCTTGTCTATGGCTGCTTTTGTGCTACAAGAGCAGAGCTAAGTAGTTACAACAGAGACCGTATGATCTGCAAAGCCCAAAACATTTACTGA
>NW_024412396.1:1343869-1350453 GCF_014898765.1 Herpailurus yagouaroundi
CTGAGCCATCAGCCCAGAGCCTGACGCAGGGCTCGAACTCCCGGACCGCGAGATCGTGACCTGGTTGAAGTCGGACGCTCAACCGACTGCGCCACCCAGGCGCCCCGAAAGAAAGTCTTTCTATGAGATCTTGATCCTGTTGAAAAACCTCTTACATTAGGTGGTTTGTCCCTAAGACAATGATTTCCTCTACCTGCAGGTCATTTTGTGGATTCCAGTCTGAATCAAAGATGATGCAGGTATCAGCAGCTGTGAGATTAATACCAAGTCCACCAGCCCGGGTGCATAGCAAAAAGACAAAACGGTCTGAGTCAGGCTTGCTGAAGCGGTCAATAGCTGCCTGTCGAAGGTTACCTCTGACTCTCCCATCAATACGCTCATATAGGTACCTGTGCGACAATCACAGAAAAAAATTTAATTGGTAAGCAGAAAAAAGAGACCAAAAAAGCAGACTAGGATCAATATCAGTATCTCTGTATCTCTAGCTGACCCAAACCTTATCAGAGAGTTGAGAGTAGGAATCTTAAATACTTCTTTTATCCCAGTCCTAGCCGACTTTATTAAACCCAGACCCTCCTACTCTTTGCAGCTTTACGAAGCTACACTAAACACAAGGCAAGGTATGACTCTTTTCTCACCTCCTCTGAATTAGATAATCCTCTAGGATATCTAGACAGCGTACCATCTGGGAGAAGATCAGAACCTTATGGCCACCAGCTTTAAGTTTTGGAAGCAACTTGTCAATAAGAACCAATTTGCCAGCTGAGCGAACCATGGCCTGCAAGTGGAAGTCATGAGGTATAATATGGCAAGCTTCTCGAAATTCTGTCAGGATTTTTTCTTCTGCACCTGCCAAAAGAAAAATCAAACTTGATGGTGAGATCCAGAGAAACATACTAAGGCTGTAGTTTACTTAACCGAGATAAGGAAGCCAAGAAAAGTCATCTGACTTGAGATAAACATTTTTCTCACAGAGAATTTCAGCACCCAAAACATCTTCGACTGTGTCATACAAAATACTACAAATCAATCAGGACTTAAGATTGTAATTGGGTAAAATATACATAAATATGTGGACTAGAACTAGGACAGTACATGATAACAACTATTACCATCCCACTGGCACCCAAATCAGAAACTGCAAAATGGAGTACCAGTGAGGACATTTCTCCAAAGGACAGAATGACTACTTGAGTTCTTGTCCATGAAATTCTAAACAGCAAATTGCATATAATTTAAGATTATGCAGGATGAAGGGGGAAGAACTAGCGAAAGACATTTCACATAAGAGTTGCTTTAAAAGAACCCCTCTCCCTCCCCAACTTAGGTTGAGTCAGTCAACGTATCCACAGTTCCTGAGGAGTATCGTTAGAAAGGAAACACAGGCGACAGAGGAATGCAGTATTCTCCAGGAGCTCTCTCACCATTGATGAGATATGGGTGGTTGCAGCATTTGCGCAACTCCATCATTGTATTGAGCAGATTAGGCATGTTAGTGTGACCTGCCCCTTTGGAAAGGAAGGAGAAATTCTTCTCCAAAATAGCCCGGTAGTATTTCTTCTGGATGTTGGTCAGCTCTACTTCAATAATAGTTTCCTGTTTGGGTGCCAGGTTTTTTTCAACATCCTCCTTGAGTCTTCTCAGCATCATTGGCTTGAGAATGGCCTGTAGCTTTTGAACCTGTGCCCAATACAGAGAGAAAAGAAATAAAAACTATGAGGACAAACATGCTTACGTTACTTGGAAACATGAAAAAAAACATGAGTTTTCCACTATGAGAAATGTACATTTTGCACAATGCCACAAATGATGCAGGCACGAGGTTGTAAGTTCAAAAAGGCCCTCACGGCCTATGACAGTACATGCGTGCCTACTACACACTTTACCTTTTTTGTCCAGATACATTTCCTACCTGTTCCTCTGTCTTGAGATCCCCAAAGTCCTTGAGGAACTCTGATTCTGAAGGAAACTGTGAAGGTTCCAAGAAATGAAGCAAGCTAAACAGTTCCTCCACGGTATTTTGCAATGGTGTTCCTGTGAGTAACACTTTGTGTTCCTAGAAATGGAGAAAACAAAAAAATGATAAGACTCAAAAACACAAAGGACATCTGGGGTTTTCTATCAAGTATATAAATTAAGCATTAATTTCTTTATCTGTATAATTATGGGAATGGACCAGATTACTATCTTAACTTTTCTTTCACTCTTGCTCCCTCTTTTGATAAAACATTAAAAAACATTAAAAAAAAAAACCACCTTGATATTTAATAAGAATTAACTTAAACATGATTATGAGCAAAGAAATATTCAAAATATTTATTTTTTTCAATTACATATGCCTTTCCACGCTCAAATCCCCACAGATATCCTAATATGTCCCCCTCTAGGGAATGTACCTGTGCTGGATTAAATATGGCCATTAATTCTTTGTAGTTCCTCCTATCAAGGTTCACCCCTTGAATCTGGGCTTGCCTTGTGGCTTGCTCTGACAAAGAGAATGTAGCAGAAGTGATATTGTGTGAGTTTCAGAGCCTATAACTCAAAGGCCTTGCAACTTCTGCCTTTGCCCTCTCTGGACACTGCCCTGACTCTACCATGTAAAGAAGCAACGTCTGGCCTACTGAAGGATAACAGGTCATACAGAAGATGACCCAAGAGCCCACCAATTGCCAGCTGCAGCCACATTACTGACTACAGGCAAGATCACCAAAGTAATGGTCTAGCCGAACACAGCCCAAGTTGCTGGGCTAGAAAATCATAAAAAATAATAGTTGTTAGCCACTAACGTTTAGGGTATTTGTTATGCAGTACGAGGTAACTAATACAGTATCCCACCTCTCCACCTGGTTAAAAACCACTAACATACAATTACCTTCCAATTCTAAAATATACAGGACTCTTACAAGACTTTCAGGTGTCCACTCCCATAGGTCATACCCACCACCCAATACCAGGATTGGGATTCTTTTTTCTTCTCTGGTAATTAAAGTTATATTAATTCCACAGAGAATTAGGGTTATTTTAATTTCAGGTGTTTTTGCCCATGAGTCAATGTAAAGAACTCACCAAGTCCATGTGCTTGAGGCTATCAAGCAGCTTGCAGTTACGGTTCTTTAGCCGATGGGCCTCATCAATGATGACACAACGCCATTCAATCTCACGAAGCTCAGGACAGTCTGACAAAATCATCTCGAAAGTGGTGATCAGGGCATCAAACTTGTATGCACCTGGGATGAGGCGCCCCTAAGCACGAAGGCAATAAAGTTAAGAAAAGGCCTACCATGAACCTAAACAGGGACCTCTTCTGAATTACACATTCTCTTTTCTATATTCAGGCAGGCTCAACAGGAAATACAAACTGCACCACCACGCACCTCTGCTGCTGTTTATCTTCATGATAAATAATGCCAAATCACTGAATGTAAGATACAATGTCTCTTCAACACATTCAGTTTCTTGAGAAAATGACAGACCTCACTGAATGAAGCTGGACATTTTTGACTCTGCTGTATGCCTAGCTCATGTATCTCAAAACCTAGATCT
Organism: Herpailurus yagouaroundi; assembly: GCF_014898765.1. Lineage (NCBI taxonomy): Eukaryota > Metazoa > Chordata > Mammalia > Carnivora > Felidae > Herpailurus > Herpailurus yagouaroundi. The sequence continues at coordinate 1,347,413 of NW_024412396.1, forward strand.
TTTGATAGTTAACACTGATATCCACAAAGGTCAGGCACCGTTGAAACATACAAGACAAAACTGAAAGTGAAATAGGTAATATCTGTTACTGTCTAAAAATGGACAGGAGAATCAGTTTAACAAAATAGCAGCAAAATACGACTAAGAAAGGATGAATAGCTCAAATTTTTATTTTAAAATTTATATAGAAATAGGAACTGATCTTGATGAAAATTTTAGTAGACTTAAGAAAAAGAAAGGAAATGGCCTAAGTTCACCACCTCCATTCTCTCCTAAATAAAAGTTATCAATACTGGTAAAATTCTATTTAAAATCTAAGTATTCATAAATGAAGCCAGAACTCCCACTGGATCAAAATGTTCACTGGATAAAAAGAGCAAAAGTGAAAAAAATTCCTCATGTAATCTAGACAAAATGCCATAAACCACCTAAGAAAACCTCATTAAAAGTCTTTTATTCATAGAAAAGCCTCTAAAATACCAGCTACCTTGGCCTACTCTCTCCAAACCATTACATTCCCATGATATGCAACTCACCCGTGAATCTTTGCAGTACATTTCATATTGCTGAATCATCTGACGGCTAGCCAGACTGCCATGGTATACAATAGTGTTCATTTCCGTCCACGTATTGAATTCTCGCTCCCAGTTAGTAATTGTGGACAGTGGGGCAATGACCAGGAAGGGTCCGTGAATGCCCACATTATATACCTCCTGCAAAAAGGCAATGGACTGGATAGTTTTGCCCAATCCCATCTCATCAGCCAGGATGCAGTTTTGCCTGAAGATTCACCATGGAAAAAGAAAAGCATGTTAAAAGATACCATGTTTTTAAAAGTACATAACAAAAGAGTAAAAAGAAACTGTTTCAACAGAAAATGAATAAAAATCCTCCCAGACCAAGCCTACATTTCATGGGCCCACTCTTTTCTATACCTGTTATACCAATTAAAGAGCAGCCAGTTGACCCCTTCCAATTGATATTCCCGTAACTGGTTTCTGTTTTTATACTCATGTGACAGCTCTAACTTCTTCCAGGCACTTGCCTGTGGACGATTCTACAAAAGAGAAAATTTCAATTAGTGGGGTGAAGATATTAACAAAACTAGGCAAATGTCCCAGGCAGTTCTAGTACCTAAAATCAATTAAAAAACGTGAATTAAAAGCATCTTAAATATATTCAAATTCATGAGTTCATAACGTAAGTTTAAAAAACTAAAAAAAAAAAGGAAAACGTAAAGAGAAAAAAATCCATTGATCACTTCTGAAGGATGCTAGAGAACTACCTTGTTATTTTGAAAACTGGAAAATAAAGAAAACAAAGCATTTATCCTCCTTTCTTATATAATCTGTACCTCAGAGTGACCAAACAGTAGGTAAGTCGTATTTTATAGAAAATTCTGGCTAATAAATGAAGATGTGATACAATTAAAGTATCATCATTCTGAAATCCTTAAAGAACAGTCCGAGGCAGGGGCGCTTGGGTGGCTCAATCGGTTTAAGTGTCCGAATTCAGCTCAGGTCATGATCACGTGGCTTGTGAGTTTGAGCCCCACTTCAGGCTCTGTGCTGACAGCTCAGACTCTGGAGCCTGCTTCAGATTTTGTGTCTCCCTCTCTCTGCCCCTCCCCCACTCACACTCCATCTCTCAAAAAAAATAAACATTAAAAAAAAAAAAAACAGACCAAGGCAATGATCATAAATGGCTAATACTATCACAAAAGACAACCTGATAGAACCATCTATTAAGTAGATCTGGTCATCTCCCTTCCCCACCTGATCAAGCCTCTAGAATAGTAGTTTGTAATGGAACTGTCTACAATGATAATATTTTATACCTGCCACTAGCCACCTGTGACTACTGAAAGTTTGCAATGTAGCTAGTGGTTAGTATGTTAGCACAGCGCTAAAAAGTTCCAGTGGACAGCACTGGTCTGTATCTAACCATTTATGTAAAATATAAGGGCCAGAGAACATGTTAGAAGGTACCGAGGGAAATGCAACTGGCAAACTTCAGACCATGGAAACCCTAGAGAACAAACCACCTGATTTCTTCAAGAGAAACTGCAAGATGGGAAAGGAGAGACAGGAGGAACTATAATTAAGAGAGATCTGAGACACATTAACTGACAGGAATATATAGACCTTTATTCTGAATCCAATTCAAACAATTTAACATTAGAAGATAATCAGGGAAATTCATATAACGATTGGTTATTTGATGATATTGAGAAATGGTTCAATTTTCTTAGGTGTAAAAATGGTATTATTTATCCTTTAGACATAAACACCAAAATATTTATGGATGAAATAAAAGAATCTGGGATTTTCTTTAAAATAAATTGGGAAACAGGAAAATGAGTAGATAGAGAAATACATGAAAAATCAGCTATCATTAATTGTTAAAATTTGGGTGATGGGTACATTGTAACATTTCTTCACAATGTACATTGTAACATTTCTTTAACTTTTGTATGTTTGAAAGTGTCCATGATAAAAAGCTAAACAACAACATAAACTTCTATAAATAAAAAATTACATCATTACCTATGTGGGCTTTACACTCTAAATGCAAATATACTTACCACTCTTTTGAGTTCTGGGTGCCTTGACTGGATCCGTTTAAATTCTCGAATCTTGCCCTCATCAACATCCTCTTTCAGCTCCCACGTACTATCCTCGTAGGGCAGAGAGCACCATTTCACCAGGTAGTAAATTACAGGCTAGGAGAGAAGAAGTTAACGGCTTAATGAACTGATTCTGTGTTCTCTCCTGTGATCAAAGGATTAGAATTTGACTATCGAGTCAGATCACAAGGTGTTAATACTAAAAAGTACTAGGAAAAAAAAAGATGCATGTACTATTCATGGTTTGATGATTTTTGCAGCAATTTATCAGAATCTATTCTAAAAGGCAAAGTTCTGCCAGTAGTTTCTAGAACACTAAGCACTGAAACATTATGCTCATCAACCAAGCAAATGCCAAATATATACACATACATATATATATATATATTTTTTTTTTTTTTTTTTTTTTTTTTTT
>NW_024412396.1:1350553-1378722 GCF_014898765.1 Herpailurus yagouaroundi
TCTCCCCTGTATTATGTTGACTTAGGTTGAAATTAAAAGATAGACCTCTGGCTCCATACTAGTGTCCTGGGACCAAATTTAATACAGTGGAAGAGTGGAAGCTAAGCTACTTTTCTAAGCAAGGAACATATTAAACCCGTAAGAGAAAAGCAGGGCTGAAATCACTGGGCTTCGGAGCTTCTGTAGCTCTGAGTGCAGATGCTACGTCAAAGAGTAGTCATATGGTGGTAAAGAGATTCCCTTGTGAGCTAGGAGAGAACTAGAAGAGCTATCACTGAGGACAGGTAAGAAGAGAGAAGAGGAAGGGCAAATGCTGAAGCTCCACCTACAGTACTGTGCTCTATGTAGGTGTTCTACTGCAAAGGATGGGCAGTGACCTATGGTAAAATGGCTCCTCTTCTCACTACTCAAGATGATCTTTGCACTGACTGCTTTTCCATTTCTGGCTTATATGAAACAAGAATTCGATTGGGCCTAGTGCTGGGACGCCTGGGTGGCTCAGTCGGTTAAGCATCCAAGTTCAGCTCAGGTCATGATCTGGTACATGAGTTTGAGCCCTACATCGGGTTCTGCACTGTTGGCAGAGAGCTTGCTTGGGATTCCCTCCCTCCCTCCCTCTCTCTCTCTCAACAAAAACCAAAACAAACAAAAAACTTTATATTGGGCCTAGTGTAATCAACAGTAATCTCTATGATCAATTCACAGAATACCCCTCAAAACAGCAAGAAGTTTGAAGATTATATCTAAGTACCTCAACAGAGTCACAGATCATGGGATCCCCAGAATTAATTTAGTTGCTCCTTTTCTTTATTATAGTGACTCAGGTCACCTACATAAAGCCATTTGTCCAGGTCACACATTTCCAGCATCATAATTTACTGTTCCAAATACTTTATTATTTATAATACTTATTTCCACTATTAGGTAATGTACAGAGGATGACAAAGTAAACTTATTTTGGGGATGGAGGGAAATGGGTATATAGGATGATATCCAATACTGGCAGCAAAAGTTTTACCAGGGAACTAAAACATTTTCTTCTGTCTTGCCATTTCCAACACAGTCCAAAGGGACCAAAGACCAATTACTTCTGGAAGAGTTAAGTATGTTGATAGAGAGCACAAGATTTTCAAGGCTAAGAAGACTGAGATCCTGAAAATGATGAGAAGAATTTAATAGCAGCTAACCTGTCCTTTCTAATAGTTGGGTTGGTTTCCCACTCACCTCCCACAAATGAACAACAAACAGTAACTCCCACTCCTACCCCCAAAAGCAGACTATGTTATCTGAGGATGCCTATTAGGATATGAAGACATAGTGAACTGTAATAGGTCTTGGACGTCTAAGGTTTTGAGTGACTCTAAAGGCTTATACAATAAACTTGGAATTTTACAGAGGGAAGACTTTAATTTTTAGGTCCTGTAAGGGTGGTGTATGGAAACATGTCACTTAACTTGTGAGTGGGCCCAGCTCACCACCTGGCACTGGCATTTTAACAAGGTTCTGTGGTTCTGTACTCGTCACTGGGTAAGCAGTAACTGTCAGACGTGATAAAAACTTTATGAAATATGGCCGTACAAAGCAAACCAACAACTGCTACTTAAAGTGCAAAGAAAGCATTAAGTTCTAAGGGAATGGTTGTTCACAGTCTAAGTAAGTTTCAAAAAAATTAAGAGAGGATGTTCAATTCACTGGTGGCTTAGATCTTTACAATTCTTCCTTGGAAAATGAAAAAAGTAATTTATGAATCTGTATTAGCAAGTGTTTTAGCATGTGTAAAATCTGCTAACAGAGCTTTAATGCTCTGATTCCCAATGAAGCTATGCCTGAGAATCCCTTGGAGAACCAACTTAAAAATACAGATCTCTGGGTCCCACCCTAGACCTACTGAATCTGAATCTGTGGGAAGGGAATCCCACATTCTGTTTAAAAGTATAGATTCAGGGGCACCTGGTTGAGTGTCCAACTTTGGCTCAGGTCATGATCTCATGGTTCATAGGCTGGAGCCCCACACTGGGTTCTCTGTCAGTGTGGAGCCTGCTTCAGATCCTCTGTTCCCCTCTCTCTCTGCCTCTCCCCTGCGGCTCTCTCTCTCTCAAAAGTAAACATTAAAAAAACAGTACAGATTCAAACCAATTTTAATGATAAATCAAAACGCATTAATTGATGGTAAGTTCACCAAATAAGTAATTCTCTGGGGCGTCTGGGTGACTCCGTTAAGTGTCTGACTCTTGATTTGGGCTCAGGTCATGATCTCGCGGTTTTGTAATATTGAGCCCCATGTTGAGCCCTCGCAGCTGGCTCATGGGACAAAGAGCCCTGTGTGGGGCTCTGCGCTCCCAGAATGGAGCCTGCTTGGGATTCTCTCCCTCTCCCTTTCTTTCTGCCCTTCCCCTGCTCACACACACCCACTCAAAATAAATAAATAAACGTTTTAAAAAATCAGTAATTCTCTGGGGCAACTGGGTGGCTCAGCTGGTTAAGCGTCTGACTTCTGCTCAGGTCATGATCTCACATTTTGTGAGTTTGAGTCCTGCATTGGGCTCTGTGCTGACAGCTCAGAGCCTGGAGCCTGCTTTGAATTGTGTCTCCCTCTCTCTCTCTCTGCTCTTCCCCTGCTCATACTCTCGCTCTCCTTCAAAAATAAATAAAAACATTAAAACATTTTTAAAAACTTAGTAATTCTCAACAACATGAAGAAAGCTAAGAGTCTGTACAGGTATTTTTACATTCATAACTACAAAGATTTGTGAATTATCTCTACTGCTCTCCCCTTCTCTCACCCTCAACTGAATGTCAGGGGTCTCCCATATAAAATCTGAGAGAAAATGAGATCAAGGTGAATGAGTACTTGTTCATACAGCTCTTGGTACTTATAAATATAGCTCTCAAATGTTTGATTTTATGGAAAGCTTTCCTTTTAGCCTCTCTCCCTACTCCCTTAATCTTCCCAATTTCATTCTAAAGAGCCCTCAGAAAAACTCAAAAATACCTCTTTGTCCCCGGGATTTTTTTAGCCATATCTGAAAAATAAAAGATGGGCAAGCAGACCAGCAGAAATCTAAGACCTTTCATGTTCTTCCATGCCCCAACTTACCTCCCCATTGTCTTTGTCAATGCTGTGAGACTCATCCAATATCCTATCCACCTCTACATAGTCAGGATTGAAGGGCTCTTCATCCTAAAGGAGTTACCAAACAAATAGTAAGACCAAAAGATCATTGTCCAATAGACCCAACCTTCCACCCCACCTTTACTTTGATGATCCTATTTCAAAAAAAACCTTGTTTTTTTAAAAGAAGTCTTCAGAAGGGAGATCCCAAATTTCACAGTATCAAATTCTAAAAACTTACCTGAGCCTGCACCTATCCTCTCACCTATTACCAGAGCAAGTCTCCTAAGAGTGGCCATTCTCTCCATGTGTGGTCTGGATTCCATCCCTTCTCACCTTCTTAATCCCTCTCTACTGGATCATTCCCACAAACACATGGATATTCTCTATTAAGGCACATCTTAAAAAGACCTCCTAACTCTTCATCTGCCTGTAATGATTTTTCTGTTCTGCTTCATAGCCAAATTTTCCCAACTGGTTTAAACACAAGGTATCTCCATGTCATCACCTTCCCTGCCCATCCATTCCACTCTTCCATCCACTTTCCTCACACAACTAAACTACTTACTTTTGTCAAGGTCATTAATGATCTCCAAATTGCCAATATAATGAAATAGTTTTGTCCCCAGTTCGCTTTACCTCTGAAAAGCATTCCACAATTCCTAATTCTCTCCATTAAGCACTCCCTTCCCTGGGATTTGCTGAGACACCATAGTCTCATCAGTAGCACCCCCCCCCCCCCACCCGCCCTTTATTTTGGTTCTGGTTTTTGTTTTGGCCAATTTTCAATCACTTTGGTTCTTCTTCTTCTAAGTCACTGGCATCCGACTCTGGATGGTATATGAAAACATATAACCCACGGCTCCAAAGATCTCAAAGAAACTTTAAGGAAAAAACTCTTCTTTCTTCAGACACTTGTGGCCAGCGCTTCTTGTGACATATCTTTTCCTAATCTTTCTCCTGTAACTCTGGCATACAATTCCTTCTCCTTCACCCAGACCTTGAAATTTGGGAGAATTCTCTAAAAACAAACAAATAAGGGGCGCCTGGGTGGCTCAGTCAGTTGGGCGACTGACTACAGCTCAGGTCATGATCCCGTGGTCTGAGTTCGAACCCCACATCAGACTCTGTGTAGACAGCTCACAGCTTGGAGTCTGCTTCCAATTCTGTGTCTCCCTCTCTCTCTGCCCCTTCCCTGCTTGCCCTCTGTCTCTCTCTCTCAAAAATAATAAACATTAAAAAAAATTTTTTTTAAACAAATAAGTAAATTTTGGGGAATTCTTTAAGCATTGGCTCTGAGCTCACACCCATTCTATTAGAGAAGGAACTTTCTATAAGAAAATACAGAACTATGTACAGAAATCCTCCCTGCCCTGAGGGAACTTTAATCATCATTAAGGTTTTAATAACTATTCATATGCTGATAAACTCAAAATTTTAATTGCAGCCTAAAAAAATTCAGATCTGAATATCTTTCTGCTTAACTATAGATGTGTTAAGGAATTTTAAGGTTAACATAATCTAAACTAATTGATTTCTCCCAAATTGGCTGCTTCTAAAATCTTCCATAATTCAATAAATGATCCCACCTCAACCCATTTGCTCACACCACAAACCTGCCATCACACCAAGCCCTGTCAATTCTAATCTATCCATTCTCTCCATGTGAAACCACACTATTCCAAGCTGTGATACTTCCTATCTAGAAAACTTCAACTGCTTCCATACTGTTTACTGTACTCTCTTCAATCCATTCTCCAAAGTTGTAAGTGATTGTGTAAAAGTGAAAACTGGGGGGCAACTGGGTGGCTCAGTCGGTTAAGCGTCGGACTTCGGCTCAGGTCACGATCTCCTGGTTCGTGAGTTCAAGCCCCGTATCAGGCTCTATGCTGACAGCTCAGAGCTTGGAGCCTGCTTTGGATTCTGTGTTTCCCTCTCTCTCTCTCTGTCCCTTCCCTGCTTGTGTTCTCTCTCAAAAACAAATAAAAGTGAACATTGCATTATGTCTTTGACCTGCTTTAAATGATTTAATCATTTTCATTTGTAAACAAAACTAAAACCAAACTGCTTAGAAGATCTGTAAGCACCTGCTTGCCTAAATTTCTGATTTCATTTTGGGCCATTCTCTTTTGTTCATCAACTCCACTGTCCTTTTAGTTCCTCAGCTTGTCTCAGGGCTTTCACATATGCTGTTTCCCATGCCAGCAATACTATTTACATGGGTTCATGTCCTTGCTCCTATTCACAACTGAATTCTCAGAGAAGTCTTCCCTAATTATCCAAAGTAGGCGTTTTCCCACCCGTTACGTCTCCTTGTGCTCTTTTTTGGCACTTATCATGATTTGAATTATTTTTTACTCTCTGTCTCTCCCAATTAGACAGTGAGGTGGATGAGAACACAAACCATGTCTGGTTTGTTCTCCATAGAGACTGGCACATAATAAATGATGAATAAATGAATGACTGATTTGGTTAAATAGCCTACCTACATATGGAGATTTAATTGGCATATGAGTTCATAGAGTTGGTTCAACAATCACAAATTGTACATTAATACCAGCTGGAATGGCATTGCAATTTCATCGTACATTTCACAAATTAGGCATTAAAAGAACAAAGATGAAGGAACGCCTGGGTGGCTAAGTTAGTTAAGTGTCTGACTCTTGATTTTGGATCAGGTCATGATCTCAAGGTTTGTGAGTTTGAGCCCTGCATCGGGCTTTGCACTGACGGTGCGGAGCTTGCATAGGATTCTCTGTCACTCTCTCTGCCCCTCCCCTGCTCCCTCTCACTCTCAAAATAAAAAAATAAACATAAAAAAAGAAAAAGACAAAAAACACAACCCAATTATTTTCATATAAAAAGAAATTATAAAACCTAAATGGTCCTACTTGCCGTCTCTAGGTGATGTGAGAAATAACTCTTTTACTGGCAAACCTGGTAGTATAAAATTAGCTTTACCAGATGTATTCAGGCAGAACTTTTTCTGCTGAAACTCTGCATTATTCCTTCCCTCAACCTTTCCTACTGGATCCTTTCCCCTTTAGCTCTAAGAAGCTTTGAAAAGGAATTGGTCTTCTCAAGGCACTTAGTACCCTATGTATAATAAAGATGAAAAATTGCAGTTTGGCAATGGGATGTGTACACAAAGCTTTCAAAGGAAAGTAGAGAGTTAAAATATGGCTCAAGAGACCCTTATGAATGCTCCAGTGTTTAACCAGTAGTAAGAATGGCTATGGGAAATTAGAGCTCCTTTATCACGATTTCTTGATATACTGGATTAGAAATTATAGAAAATAAGTGTTCTCTCTTAACGACATGTTTGCTTATGCCTACAGATACCATTGGCTGCCACAGACTGACATTAGGAGTGCCTCAAATAGACTGTAGGTCAGTTTATCACCCATCTTGAAAATACTCCATGGATACTGAACAAGTCAAAATTAAAATATTCTAGTAACTTACAAAGACTGTATTTAGACCTGGTAAACAAAGCATGGGGCTATAAAGTAAGGAAGGTTCAATGATCAAAATTAAGACTTCATACCCACGTACACAAAGCAACTATAAACCTTGAAGAATCAGTCAAGACTGCTGACTCCAGTAATTTATGCTTCTATGAAATAAATGATAGGTAATACCTATTCCTTATTACCTCATGGAAGAAGTGTCTCATCTGAGCCATTTTGGTTTTGAAGCGCTTTAGTTTTTGATGGATTCTCTTATCCTTCTCTAGTTGGGAGATGGTAGCCCATTCACAGTGCAGATAGGAGCTGAAGGGGATGGAAACAGCCAGTCATGGTGTGAGAAAGGAGAGGTGGTTGGCTAGGTTTGGGGATTAGCCAGAGGCAGGCACAATGAGTACAACATGTTTAAGTGGGAGATAGTCTCTTAGGTTAGTGCTTCTTAAACTTGATTTTGCACACAAATACCTGGTCTGGGGCAGGCTTGAAAGTACACATTTCTAACAAGCACCCAAATGAGGCTAATTCTTTTGGTCCATGGACCATAGTCTGAGCAGCAAGGTCTTAGTGTCAGACTAAGGTATAGAGGATCACAAAAGATTTTATCAGGAATCACCTTTATCCTACCTTCCTGCCAGTAATAGTAAGATTCATGACAATTCCTGAATTTCTCTCTGAATAGAAGAGATTTCATTTTACTCAATGAAAACAATTTAGGCTAGGAGACTACAAAAAGGGGACATATTCCCACCCAGGAAAGACTATACAGGAGAACTTTTTACAACCCTGTGGAGATTAGGGTGAAAAGCTTTTTGCACGGATCACATACTAGTTCTTGTACTTGACAAAGAATTCTTCTGCTTCAGTATATTGTCCAGAAGGAAGCTGAGAAGAAAAACATTATAGTTATTAATACTTTATTTGTCAAAGAAATAACCCTTAAATTCCACTACTTCTAGTAGAGCTTCATACCAATGCCCCAAGTATATTACTGACTGAGGGATTAAAGAACTAATCTGGTACTTCAATATAAGAGGTCTCATAGTTGGAAAAAATAAGCCTTCATCCATTTTAAACAGGTAAGCAAAAGAGGAGGCAAAAAAAACAGTTCCTATTTTCTAGCTAATTTACCCCCACCATATTTCATAATTACACTGCAGTAATTTATCCTGACATCCAAAGGTGCTCATTAAATAAAGTCTGTGAATGTAGCATTATGAGCTGACATTAAAGGTTAAGGCCTCACCTCCTTCTTCACAATCCGCATGGAAAGCACTTTGTCTACTATGGCTGCATCTTCTTCACTGGGATTCTCCTGTAGCAAAAGATGCAGTCAGTCAACAGAGACTCTGAGGAGCAGGACAACCTCTCATATTGCTTAAGTTCTCAGCTTACCACAAAGAACTGCATGGAAGGCAAAGTCTCGCCATCTGGTTCCTGCACTGGTTCAGGGAGGATAGGCTCAGTTTTTATTGGACCAGTTACATCCACTTCTTCTTCTTCTTCATCATCTGTGATCTTTATATCCAGATCCTCTGTGTATTTTTTTCGCTTAACTTGGCGGTTTGAGCGTCTCTTCTGTAGAGGCAAGAATGGTTAAAATAACTGTATAGATCTCTCAAAGAGAAAACCTTTAAAAAACTATTTGCCTTTAGTCATATACTTAGACTTTACTCTAAAATCCCTATGAAAAATCAAACCAAAAGATAAAGAGCTTATTTACCAACTTATGTGATGTCAAATCACGTAATTTATTTTATGTACCAAATTCCTATTCATTTGCTGAATTTTTTTTTTTTTTTAACATTTATTTATTTTTGAGAGACAGAGAGAGACAGAGCAGGAGCAGGGGAAGGGGAAGGGCAGAGACAGAGTGAGACACAGAATCTGGAAGCAGGCTTCAGGCTCCGAGCTGTCAGTACCGAGCCAGTTGTGGGGATCGAACTCACGAATCACGAGATCATGACCTAGGCCAAAGTCAGGCGCTTAACTGACCAAGCCACCAGGTGCCCCTGAATTTTTTTTTTAAATCAAAGAACAAGAATCCACCTGAAAGTAACCTGGGTACTACTGGCAAGAAGCTCTAATAAACTGCAACAGGACTCAACCTACAAGGTACAATGTACTTTCCACAAGGAGCAAACCTAAAGTGCAAAGGTGCAAGAATGTTTTGTTTCTAGTTTTTGTTTCTTTTCATTCTAGGTTTTTTTGTTTTAATAAATAGAATCATACCATGTGATGATTATAGTATTGTTCTGCCACTTTTCTGTTAATAATATTTCTTAAAGATGTTTTCTGTATCGATACATTTAGATTTACCTTACTCTTTCAAGTGGCTGAGCAAAACATTTTTTAAGTAATACTTTATAGCTCATGATAAAAAACTGGAAGGATGGAGAGATAAAATTATTATTTTTCAATCATGACTATACCCCTGAAAAACCCAGAAGAATTAAATTAATTATCAGATGTCAAACTACTGATATTGAGCAAACTTCCCTGGGATAACACCAATTTTAAAAAATCAATATCATTCTTATATAGACTGAGCCATAAAATATATAAAAGAAAATATGCTATATATGAAAACAAAAAGATTATTTATCTAAACAATTAAATTTAGTAAGAAATATATAAAATCTATATGTAAAAAACTTTAAAACACTCCCAGAGGACTTAAAAAAGACTTGAATAAATAGTAAAATACATTGTTCTGGAATAAGAAGAATCAATTCTAATTACATAAATTGGACAAAATAAAACTTCTTAATTAGATAAGCTGATCCCAAAATTCAAAGAAAGAAAAAGACATCTAAGAATAACCAGAAAAAATTTAAAAAGTGTGCTTGGCCTTACCAGATTTTAAGGACAATACAGAGCTATACTAATTAACAAAGGTTGGTACCTCTCCAAGACAAACAGGTCAATGAAATAATGTCCAAATATAGACTAAAATACTTTTGTGGATTTAGAACATAATAAAAATAGCACCTCTAATGAGTGAGGAAAAAGTAGATTATTCTATAAATGGGAATGGAAACAAATGGCCATCCATCTAGAGGGTGAAACTAAATTACATAAAGATAAAAGATTTAAAAGATCTTAAAAATCTTATAAAGAAAAGATATAACATTTCTTTTTCTCTTTAAGTTCAAGCTTCCTCCCCCACCCCCGCCACATGGGACTTGAACTCACGACCCTGAGATCAAGACCTGAGCTGAGATCAAGAGTTGGATGCTGAAATGACAGAACCACCCAGGCACCCCAGAAAAGACGTAACATTTCTGAAAGAAAATGAAGAAGAATTTTTTAATAATCCTGTAGTAGGGAAGGTGTTTCTAATAAATTGATCAATTTGACCTTGCAAAATTTAAGATATTTATATAATATCGTAACAAAGCTGAGACAAATAATGAATTGAGGAGGAAAACATCACATGATACATATCCTAAGCAGAGTTCTTTTGAGTAACTAAGAAAAGATCCATAACACAACAGAAAGATAGGCAAATAACATGGATACAGTGGAAAAAAAAGGTCTTAAATGTAAAAAGATGCTCACACTCATAATAATAAAACAATTACAACTGAAAACTAAACGGAGATACTTTTTTTTTTTTCACCTAACAGACTGGCAAAAATCAGAAAGTCTGATCAAATATTGAAAGAGGAACTCGGTGAGAATGCACATGGACATAACCTCTATAAAAGAAAATCTGAAACTACCTTTTGGTCCAGCAATTCCACTTCAAAGGTATTAGCCTACAAATAAATCTGAACATGTATACAAATCTTTGTAGCATTATTTGTGGTAGTAGAAGAGCAGAGAAAACCTAAATGCTCATCAATAGGGGACTGGTTAAACAAATTACAGTACAGTCAAACTGGAATGCTACACAATTATTTACTGTTTTTAAGGTTTTTTTCTTTCTTTTTTTTTTTTTTTTTTTTTTTTGAGGGTGGGAGGGGAGGGGCAGAAAGAGGAGGAGAGAGAAAATCCCAAGCAGGCTCAGCACTCACTATAGGGCTCGAACTCACAAACCGTGAGATCATGATCTGAGCCAAAATCCAAGATCGACGGAGCCACCTAGACGCCACTGTTATAGAACTATTTAAAAAGAATGGGCTCAGTTGGTTAAGTGTCTGACTCTTGATTTCAGCTTAGGTCATGATCTTGAAGTTCCTGGGATCAAGCCCCGCACTGGGCTCTGCGCCAACAGCGTAGAGCCTGCTTGGGATTCTCTCTTCCTCTCTCTCTCTTTGCCCCTCCCCCACGCACAAGCACACACACACTCTCTTTCTCTCCAGATAAAATGTTTAAAAATCTCCCCTGCTCACACAATCGTACATGCATATGTGCACATTTTCTCTCTCTCTCTCAAAATAAATATGTTTTAAAATAAAAAAAAGAAAAAAAAAAGAAAAAGAAAAAGAAAAAGAAAAAGAAAAAGAAAAAGAAAAAGAAAAAGAAAAAGAAAAAGAATGGGGTAGGGGCGCCTGGGTGGCTCAGTCAGTTGAGTGTCCTACTCTTGATTTCAGGTCAGGTCATGATCCCAGGGTTGTGGGATCAAGTCCCATGTTGGGCTTTGCACTGAGCATGGAGCCTGCTTAAGATTCTCTCTCTCCCTCTGCCCCTCCCCACTCTCACACTGCACCCATTCTCTGTTTTAAAGAAAAAAAGGAAAAAAAATGGGGTAGTTGACAACACCAAATACTGAAGATGTGTAACTGGAACTCTCATTAGTGGTGAAAATGTAAAATGACACAATCACTTTAGAAGTTGGCAGACGTTTGGGGCGCCTGGGTGGCTCTGTCAGTTAAGGGTCTGACTTCAGCTCAGGTCATGATCTCATGGTTCATAGGTTCGAGCCCTATAGTGCTGAGCCTGCTTGGGATTTTCTCTCTCCTGTGTTGGGCTCTGTGCTGACAGCTTGCTCTGAGCCTGGAGCCTGCTTTGGATTCTGTGTCTCCTTCTCTCTCTGCCCCTCCCCCACTCACACTCTCTCTGTCTCTCAAAAATAAATGTAAAATAAAATAATACTAAAAAAAGTTGACAGATTCTTACAAAGTTATACGTTTATATGTATAACTACCCTCTGGTCTATCAATGCTATTCCTTAGATTTAGCTATGAAAAATGAAAACCTGTGTCCACAAAGTATGACTAAGACTGTTCACTGCAGCCTTATTCACAACAGGTCCAAACAGAAACAACCCAAATGCCCATCAATAGAAGAATGGATAAACATTATGCTGAAAGAATGGAATCATACTATGTCATTCTGTTTACATGAAGTTCAAGAATAGGTTAAGTTTAATCTATGGTAAAGAGAAATCAGAACAACGGTTGCCTATGGGAAGAGGGTAGCCTAACTGAAGTGAGTACAAGAGAATTTTTGGGGTGGTGGAACACAGGACTTCATTAAATTACCTCTCTACTCTGGTGTACATTTCAAATTTTCATAATACAAAGAAGGTGGGCTAGATTGATCTTTCCTGATGAAGAATAATCTCCAAGATATATTGTTGGAGAAAATAAAGACTGTATAGAAAAGTACATATAAATACAATATTCCCTATTAGTGGAAGTAACGTTCATGAAAGTAAAGAATATTTCTGGAAGGATACACAAAATATTGGTAACAGAGGTTACCTCTGGGGAAGAGAAGTGGGGGACTGTGAGGCTGGGGTCTAGACTGGGAGATATTCATAGTGTCTACTTCTGTGCCCTACTGTAATTTTTCTCACATATATATTTTTTTAACCTAAAAAACAAAATGGCAAATGGTCATGAGGTTTAAAAGTTCCAACGTACAAAAATGAGAGCACGGTAATCATGACCCACCTACTCTTCAACATTCTCCTAAAAATATTTGTGCATCCTTCCAGGAAAAAAAAAAATGGATGTATAAACATGTATTATTTGTATACACACACATACACACACACACACATACTCTTTAAATGTTATTAAAGAGAGAGTATATATATTATTCTACACCTAGATTTTTTTTTCATTTAATATGGAGAGTTTTCCACGATAAGCACACCTACTCTACTTCATTGTTTTTATCTTATTTTTAAATATTTATTTTATCTTAAGAGAGAGAAGCCAAGTGCACGCACAAGCAGTGGAGGGGCAGAAAGAGAAGGAGAGAGAGAATCCCAAACAGGCTCTATGCTCAGCATGGAGCCCGACACAGGGCTCAATCTAACAATCCTGGGATCACGACCTGAGCTGAAATGAAGAGTCAGACGCTTAACTGACTGAACCACCCATGTGCCCCTTTATTTTTTTAATGCTTTATTTATCTTTCTTTCTTTTTAGTAATCTCTACATCCAAAGTGGGTCTTGAACTCAAGACCCCAAGATCAAGAGTCACATGCTCTACTGACTGAGCCAGCCAGTCGCCCCTCTATTTCATTGTTTTTAATTGCCAGGTAGTATTCCTTTTTTTTTGAGAGAGAGAGACAGAGACAGCCTGAGTGAGGGAGGGGCAGAGAATCCCAAGCAGGTTCCATGTGGGCAGCGCACAGCGTGGGCTCAACACGGGGCTCAATATCATGAAATTGCGAGATGATGACCTGAGCCGAAACCAAGAGTCGGATGCTCAACTGACTGAGCCACCCAGGCTCCCTGCCATGTAGTGTTCTAGTGCATGGATTTTCAGAATTTTATTAACTATTTCTCCACCACAGACAGTGAATTTTTGGACATTTCTGCTATTGCAAATATTGCTATGATACACATAATTACATACTTTTGGGTTTCCTAGATGCAGAATCACCAAGTCAAAAGGCATTGACATTTCAAATTGTTACATACTGCAACACTGACTCACCAAAAAGATTGTTTCAACACTCCCATCAGCTGCTTGCTGTTCCTTAAGTCCACTGCCAACACTGGCATTACCATTTATAATGGGCTGAATTATATCCCCCAAAATTCTTATGTTGAAAACCTAATCCCTAGTACACCTCAGAATGTGACTGTATTTGGAGACAAGAGTTTTAGAGAAGTAAGTTAAAATGAGACTGACAGGGTGGGCTCTAATTCAACTCGACTGACATCCGTAGAAGAGGAAATGTGGACACATGGAAAGACACCAGGGATTTATGCACTAAGAAAAGACAAGGTAAGAACACAGTGAGAAAGTAGCCATCTACGAGCCAAGGAAAGAGGTCTTAAAAGGTAACCAAACTTGCCGACCCCTTGATCTTGGACTTCTAAGCCTTCAGAATCGTGAGAGGATAAATTTCTACTGTTTAAGCCACACAGTCTGTGGTATGTTATCATGGCAACCCTAGCAAACTAATCCACCACCTTTAAAATTTTGTATTTCTTGTATTACAATGATTTGCCTTTACTTTTTTAATTTAGCCCTTTATTTAACATACACATACATAACTCTTTCTATACTCTCTTACCGTGATCTAAGCACTGTTCTCCGTCCTTCATAAATGCTTACATTTAATACTCCTAATAACTCTACTTGGTAGGCATTATTACTTGCATTTTAGAAATAAGGAAATTGGGGCACCAAGAGGTTAAATAAACTTGCCTGAAGTGACAATATTAGTAGAGTTAAGATGAGAATCGAGGAATTCTTGCTCCAGAGTTTATGCTCTTAGCCACTACATTATTTGTAGACTTATTTGTTACACACGTATAATTTTTATATAGTCAAATAAATGTTCCATTTATGAATTATGAATTTTAATGCCCCCTTACAAAGATCTACTTTACTTGATAATTATTTTAAAAATCCATCCATGTTTTATAAAAAGTTCATGATTTCAAGTTTTACATTTGGACCTTTGATTAAACTAGTATTTGAGGAATGACACAAGAAATCCAGTTTTTTTTCCCTAATTTTTTTTCCAGTTGTTCTAACATAATTTAATATTTTTTTTCTTTCCACTGATTTAAAATGGCATTTAAATTCATATACTAAATTCTCATAACCATTTGAATCTATTTCTAGACTCTATTCTCTTTATTTTAAATGTTTATTTATTTATTTTGGAGAGAGAGAGAGAGATAGAGAGAGTGCACGAGCAAGGAGCAGAGAGAGAATCAGAAGCGCGCTCAGTGCTGAGAGTGCAGAGCCTGATGCAGGGCTCGAATTCAACAACCACTGAGATCACCTGAGCCGAAGCAGGAAAGCTTAACCAACTGAGCCACCCAGGTGCCCCTCTATTATCTTTATTAATGTTATTTCTTCTCTGATTCCAAACTCTTAGTAATTATTATATCATAATATGCTCTAATGTCTGTTAAAGCTAATTTTTGCCTCAATTTTCTTTTCAATAATTTCTTGGCTATTCTCACATGTTAATTTCCCCAGAAAAACCCAGGTATCAGTTAGCCAATGTACTGAACGTGTATCAAGAAAGAAGGTACGCATTTATAAATATTAACAGCTAGAGAAGCACTTAAGGTTCGTTTAGTCCAAACCTTCATTCACTAAGGAAAAATTCAGACACAGACATAGAAGCTAAGTAAATCTGCCAGGCCCACAGTGCTACTTAGAAGAACCATGGGTCTCCCAAATCTTAATACCAGGTTCTTTGTATGGTTGGAAACTAGAGCCAAAGGTGGTACCGTAAAGCAACAATGAGAGACAGAGGACTAAGTTTAGTCCAGCTTCTGGTCCAGCTTCTTTTATTTTCTTTCAATGTTTCTCATCTTCAAAAGGTAGGAAAAAACACTGTGTCTAAGCACCCAGTTCAGAGAGTCAGAACCCTGAAGTGTAGAAAAGGTAAGGCAAATAGATAGATGGACAGTTCTAAGAGAAACCAAAGTACTGACAGAGTCATAACAACAACCATGCACATTATTTCATACTTGCTTAGTTTTTGCAACACTAGAATTTTGGAAATGAGTATTGTTATTTGTATAGTAATTGCTTTTTAGCTAAAAAAACCTCAACATTTAAAAGAGACGACCATGACCAGGCCCCACCTCTTTTACCTTTTAGGCCTACCTCTCTTATAGAAAAATTCTTAAAATGTCCATAGGCTCATAGTCTCTCGTATCTATTCCTGGTTTGTCTGCCAGAATTAAACATGATTTATCTACTAAGTTCATTTGGGATCCTTTTACCTGAATGCTGCTTTCTTCATCTTCCCGGGGTGACTGGGCAGGCATGACTTCTACATCTGAATTATCAGATGAAGTATTACGCTTTCTCTTTTTACCCACCACAGGGGTGATGGTGCTAAAAAAGGAAAAACCAAATTCATTTTCAGTAAGGGCCAAATTCATTTAGGAGATAAAAAATGTAATTAACCTAACCCATCGTATATGAATGAAACTTCCTGATAGAAGTGTCTAGCTCTTCAGTTGAGGGGACACACAGCTATTGAGCAAGGTGTCTGAAAAAAGAAGATATTGGGGTATCTAAGCCACGGGCTGACCTTTACATCAGATGTGACAAATCCTTGCTACTACTGTACTCACAAATACCTGAAGAAAGGTGGCTAAGACAGTGGAAAAAATACTGGGCCAAGAACTGCAAGGCCTCACTTTTAGTTTCAGTTCTGTCACTAGCTGGGCATTAGCTTCCTTATTTATACAATAAACACTGATGAGAATACCTGGTTGACAGTCGTTGAGGATGAACTAAGATAGGACACATGAATTTTTTCTTAAAAGCTGAAAAATCTTCTGCAAATATAAAGCATTATTGTAATTCCACCACAAAGCCTGAAGACTCCCAGGGGTAGAAGTTAGGGAGAAAGGAATGAGGCTACAAGACATGGATGAGAAAGAGGGGACGCTCAAACGTGACAAGCCCTGGTTCTGACAACACTGCTTCAGGCTGACACTCGTTGCTGAAATCTTCTCTAGTTCACAGATGAGATGCAAGAACAGGGCAGCTACATCTCCAGCAGCTCTTTTACTGATGTGGGTGGTAGGGGGGATAGTGAGAAATCTCACACCACAGCGATATAACATCAGGAAGACATATACAAACATAGTCAACTTTTAACATAACTCCCAACACAATAGTTGGCTATCTTTCCTGTGCCTTGGTGTTTCTCTTTCAAAATACGCTAATTTGCAAATTTCTGTTTAACAAATCATAAAAGCACTGGGACAGAGAAAAGAAAGGCCTTATTATCCTCTATGACAAACAGATTACCTTGAACTATGTAGCTGCTAAATACAAGTAGTTCCTCTCAACAGTAACTTACTTACTTACTTAGTTACTTATTTGTTTATTTTAAAGATTTCTTTAATGTAATCTCTACACCCAATGCGGGGGTTCAAACTTATAACCCCGAGATCAAGAGTCACATGCTCTAGCAACTAATTTAAAAACAAGTGCGCTGGGGGTGCCTGGGTGGCTCAGTAGGTTAAGTGTCCCACTTCGGCTCAGGTCATGATCTCGCGGTTCATGGGTTCGAGCCCCACATCAGGCTCTGTGCTGACAGCTCAGAGCCTGGAGCCTACTGCGGATTCTGTGTCTCCCTCTCTCTCTGTCCCTCTCCAGCTTGCGCTCTCTCTTTCAAAAATAAATAAACAATAATAAACATAAACCTTAATTTTCATTTAAAAACAAGTACACTGCTCTCAAAGGCCCCAACAAAAAAGCAGAGGGTTGTACTCACTTCAGCTTACTCTTGCCCTTAGTTTTGGAGGTACCCGATGTTTTGCTCTTCTTTGGCTTTTCTTCCTTGAGCCTCTCCCCACTGCTCTTCTTCCTGCGTTTCTTTTCACCTTCTTCCTCAGGCCGAACACTGGGCAACTCATCCTCATTTAGGACTCGAGGTATGTTCTGCTCACCCCGGGCACGGGCCCTAGCAATAGCCTCTGCTACAATCCGATTTGCCTTCTCTTGCTTCTTCTGGTGCTCCAGCCTGCGGTTTTCCTCCATTCCTATCTTGCCCCCCGTATGAGGAGCAGAGCTTGCTGGTGAAGACAGAGCTGCCACTTCACTGGCACTTAGAACTTTAACTACGGACAGCCCAGAAGAGGCCCCTTGGGAAGAACCAGCCTACAGAAATAAAGACACTAAAATTTCAACATGCTTGTAGCTACATGGCCTAAATAAAATCCAGCTCTAAAGCAGATAGGCTAGAAACTTTTGATCTCTAATTCCTCAAGAACCAGATTCAGACCAAGTCTGACTGAACCTAGACACATTTAAACAAACAAACAAACAAACAAACAAAGGTGTTTTTTGGTGGGAAAGAGATGAGAAAAGGCAAGAATTATGCCAAACTTCAATATCCTTTAGACATGCTTCTAATGTCAATACCCATCTCCATTATTCTAGAAAATTTTCCAACAATATAACCAATACTAATCACTAGACCAAAAGTAAAAAAATTCAAATTCTACTCTTGGCCTACCTTTACCTTTCTGGAGGTGGGGGAGGTGGGAGAGGTGAGGGAGGGAGGAGTGACAATCACCTGGCCTCTTTAAAACAACTTTTAAATGAAAGAATATTGCCATTCATTTTTACTCCACAATAGTAGGAAAAGATTGTAAATAAAACAGTTCAAAGACTTATATTAGACAAATCATCTCTTAACCCGAACCCAACAATAACCTCAAATCTTTTCATGACATAATTAAAAGAAAATTTCCACTGGTAAAAGGAATAAAAGACTGCATTTCAGTTCAGAGGCGTGACTCTAGAGTGACCCCACATTCAACAATGAGTGGTTGTGGAGGGTGACAGCAAGGGGCTGTCCTCCCTTGGTTGGTCCTCCCTGCTCCCTGTGGAAGTCTCACCTGTGGCTGCAGCACCACCTTGAGCGGTACTGAAAGTCTTTGCCCTGGGCTCTGTCCCGGCCCCATTATCTGAGCCTGCTGCACAGAGGAGAGTGTCACTGGCTGGGTGGAGGGTGGTGGCGGTGGCTGAGGCTGCGATGATGGAGGCTGTGGTACGATCTGGATTTTCTGCTGTGGCTGTTGCACCTGCAGCTGGATAGTTACTACTTTGGCGGGCTGCCCCTGAGCATTCTTGGCTTGAGTCAGGGCTGCCAGCTGGTTGCCCTGTAACACTATCTTGCCTGGTAGACTCCCTAGAACGACATGCCGGTGTCCTTGGGGACCTCCAGACTGTGGCTGCTGGAGGACCAGGGTGATGCGTTTCGATTCACCCTAGAGTGAAGAAAGGAAATTGCAAGAGAGGCACGACATTAAAGAATGGTATACTCTTAAATATTTACACCAATTTTCCTCATCCTAGAACCATAAAAACTGAGTCAGAAGACAGAGTACATTTTATTTTGTCCATCCTCCTAGCTGTCCTGACTGAGTCTTCTATCACCTCTGCCCAGTGGGTGTCAGGCCCTATTTTTGACAAACTCCTCACAGAAGGCTATCTTCTAAGGTAGTCATTCCATTTTTTGGCAGTCTGTTAGAACCGAAGTCTTTATAACCAGCCTCCTCATACCTTCTTTCCTCTGATCCTACTTATCTTAATACTACCCCCTCCCCCACAAACTCATCTGGCCCTTTATTCAGAAGCTAGAACCTCTACTTTCTTACAATAGAAACAAGCCTTTTCACTGGATAAAGGACAATCTCAGTAAGAACAGGGAAAACATATACATAGCTTCTGTAAGTCTTGTAAATATAAATAAATAATAACTGTTCCCACAGCATCCAATATTTCTCATAAAACTTTATATTATACAGTACTATGAATTCTTGTTTAATGTCTGCCTTCCTGGCAGACCGTGAGCTCTGTAAGGACAGGGACTGTGTCTGTCTTGTTCAGCACCAGCTAGGCACAGTGTAAACATGTAATAAGAGCTCAAAAAATGTTAACATTAACTGCTTTCATCTAGTAAGTAGTAAATACGGGGTTGTCAACATTTACTTTAAAAAAAAAAGAAAGCAAAGGTAGAATTTAAACAGGATTTTCTAGAGATTGGTCTCATGTGCTCTCTTCTCACACAGTTGCTGGGCCCTCTACTAAACCAAAATTCACCTCCCCCTTTCACTCAAGTCACCTGGGTAGGTGTAGAGGTCAGTGTAACTGCAGGCTTCAGTGGGGGCCCTGTGGCCCCAGGGTTTCCAGCAGGAGCTGAACCCTTAACTGGCTGTAGGACCAGCTGCTTTACTGGTCGGCTGGGCTGGACAATGCGCTGAACAGTAGCCTGGTTCCCAGGGACCTTGGCGGCCAACACTGTATTACCAGAGACAATGGAAACACCTGGTCGAAGGGGAGTGCCGGTTAGCACTTTGGTAAAAGTAACTTTTCCACCATTGGCTGTGCCAGCCACCAGGGGCTGAGCTGTGCTGGTGATACCTTGGGCCTGAATTTGTGCCACATGGGCACCAGTGACTGAGGAGCTTGGTGGGGCCTTAAGGATAACAATCTTAGGGGCTGACTGAGGTGGTTGCCCTCCAGCACTACTGGAAGAGACAGCTGTGGCAGAGACACCCATGAAAGGATTCCCTTGGCTCAGGATCTCCTGGCTCTTGGAGACCTGCAAAAGTCCTGATGTTGGCGTCGGTGTCTGTAATACAGGTTGGGCTGGCTGCTCCTGGCTGACGGGCTGAGTGGTATAATCATGCAAAGTTAAAGATTCTGGAGCTGGAGCTGTTGATTCTTTGGGAAGTTCTGTGGGGGCTGTCTCATCTGGTGGGGGGACCAGGTCACTTGCTGATGAATTCCCCACATCACCACCTCCACCTTCCTGGTTCATCTGATCCAAGGAGTCCAGAGAGCTTGGCAGTCCAAGGGCTTCCTCAATGGGGTCTTGTGTGACCTGGTTGAAGCTGTCATCAGTCAGAGAGTCCAGGCCAAATAAATTTGGGTCATCAAACAGATCCATGATGGGGTCTGCCATCTTGGGAAAGCAATGGAGGGTACTTCCCCAAGGTCTAGGGAGGGAAGGGGAGGGGGGGTACTGGCTCTCCCCTCCCCTCCCCTATTAAGAAAAAAATGTACACAATGGAAGAGGACTACTCTTCAGGTAAAAAGAGGCAAGAAACAAGTGCATGTCAGATTGTCCTGACCTTCATGGAGCAAGGTGGCTAGGTCTTCAGAGGAAGATGGTGAAACTCCTGTTGTGAGGAAGACAAATGAAAAATAAGCAAAGTTGGCGCCCTCAAAGAAAATATCTCCTTCTTAGGTACTACCCTTTATATCAACTGGCATCAGAACAAGAAAAGAGGGAAACGTGAGGTAACCTGAGGACAAAGACATGGCAGAGAGAACACCCACATTTTTGCTTCAAACTAAATCTATAAAAGAAATAAAACCCCCTTTTTGGGCTTACACCTACACTCTGAAGTTTCTGTCTGTCAAGAGCTTTGCTGTCTGTGTCCATTTCTTTATAATTATCATTCTTGGGTAGAGATCAGGAAATTTAACATTCATTCGCCTTCTATTTGAGGTTAAGTTGACAGAGCTTTACAAGATACCAGCAACATTTCAATGAATGTAGATAAAAGCTTCTGAATGTAGATAAAGGTTTCTGAATATATTGTATTTCATAAATTTCCCTTGTATTTTATATGCTTTTACTTACTACTGGCAAAAATAACCGCTTTTAACTAAAGCTCACAGTATAATCTTGCTACACTTATAGTGTAATTTTACCCAGGAAGTTTCCCAAACTTTGTGCTAATTAACATATCAATCTATGCATACTATTTCTGTTCTCAAGTCCCTTCCCCCCTTTCTCATATTTAAGATCAAAAACTTCTTTGGCAAAAAACTCAAAGAATTGTACATTTTAGTTCCACTTATATTCCCAACTTTCTCTCTCATCGTTTCCTATATACACCCTACATTCCAGGCCAACTAGACTACACAGTTCCCCTAATGTGATTCCTATCTGCATGACTTTGCCTATTATGCTGTAGCTTCTGCCTAGAACACCCCACCCCCACTCCCAAGCATCTCTCCCATCTGAAATCTTTCCCACCTTCAAAGATCTTCCTTCTACTCTAAAAGAACCCTGAACCTCTGCCCCTTTAACCACAAAGCAATCTGTGATGACTTGGTCCTCCCACCTTCCTTAAATACCCACCAGTGTTATTCACACCTGATTTAAAGCACTTATATTTAATAGTTAACTAAAATGACCAGTCTCTTGCCCATATCCTCCGAAGGCCCAAATGTTCCTTTGTGCAAATTATAAAAAGCTGCCTGCTCCTTAAGATGCTTGTCTGCCATCTGCTGGAAATTGTCATACTAAACATGTTATCAATGATGATAATGAATATGTGCAATGCACACCCTGCACAATCCTGCATGGTAGCCCAGCTGCTCTTTCCCCAAGAGACAAAAAGTTCCCGGATGGTAGGAACCACATCTTATTTATCTGCAGATCCCGAAAGAACCAGGAGGATATCACATACATGGTAGCTACTCAAAAAAATAGTTAACGAATTAATATATTTGCTTGCAGTATATGGAATGAACCATTCAGTCCTTACAAAAATTCTATAGTACTCCCTATTCTAAGAGGAGACAGTAGTTTCCCGTCTTGAAAAACTGTCCTACAAATAACTGAAAGCATGTTTACTAAATCCAAGTCTGAGGATTTAAGTTCATAAAAATGTTAGAATAGGTTACAACTAAAGCAAGGTATTGTAAGTACATCAACCATATAGCTAAAATGCATGAAAAACTGGCCTTTGTTCTTTGTATATGATGTCAACACTTGACAATTCAGGAAAGCCTTGCTTGATAAGACCTTCGGTCTTAACTTTTAAAAGACACCAGAGAAGAAACTTGTCAGTGGCACAGTACGTAGACTTTACTAAAGAATTTTCCACACAACCCACAAACTATTTTTCCCCTCAACTTATTCCAGTTATTGTTATAAAACAATATAATGTGGGTAAATATCCCCGAAACCCAGATACAAAGAGAATAGACTGATCATAGTGTACACAGGGCATCTCCACCAATGTTAAACAAGATCACCCTTGCTTCAGTAATTGTATACCCTTCACATCTCCCCCAGGATTCATATCACTTCCTACTTTTGGCTAAACTATTCCACCAACTCACTCCAGCCTCTCCTATTTAATGCCTGTCCCAAAGTTGCTCAAAATGACAATCAGAAAAGTTATACATATTTCTTGATTTAATAAAAATCTACTCAATAGTTTTAACTACATCAGCTTTTTTCTAGTTATGCCCTACTTTGCTGCTAGCTTTCATCTCCTATTCACTGTCACAGATGTTGCACTAAAAAAAAATCTAACAGTTAGGTGTCATATAAAAACTATAACACAAGTTTCCACTACTTAGAAGTTTATAAACTGCCTCTTCTTCCATGGGCAATTTTGTCCTTTCCAGTACTCCTTACTGGGGCAGAGGGAGTACTCCTTACTATTTATTCCTCCAAATGCTCTTCCTTTCCTCCACAGCAGTTCAATCACAGACAGAAATCTCACCTTTTTCATGGGAAAAACGCAGGCTAACAGTTTCTGAAATATTTCCTTACCCTCATACAACTCAAGTATAAGTTTTCAAAGGTCAATCAGTGCATTTGTCATTTATCCCCATCCCCAATTTTTGAGCCAAATTTCTTCTTCCCCTCGTTCAGTCTGGGCCCAATAGTTTAAAAACATCACCAGTGGGGCGCCTGGGTGGCTCATATGGTTAAGCGCCTGACTCTTGATTTTAGCTCGGGTCAACATCTCATAGTTTGTGACATTGAGTCCTGTGTCGGGCTCTGCACTGACAGCATGGAGCCTGCCTGGGTCTCTCTCTCTTCCTCTCTCTCTGCCCCTCCCCCTGCTCATGCTCTCTCTCTCAAAATAAATGAACTTTAAAAAAATTTAAAAAGGGGGCACCTGGGTGGCTTAGTCAGTTAAGCGACCAACTTTGGCTCAGGTCATGAGCCAAAGTGAACTCATGGTTTGTGAGTTCCAGCTCTACACTGGGCTTGCTGCTATCAGTGCAAAGCCCACTTTGGATTCTCTGTCCCCCTCTCCCTCTGCCCCTCCCTTAGTTTGTGAGCTCTCTCTCTCAAAAATAAACAGAACACTAAAAATAAGTAAATAAAATAAAAATAAACATTAAAAAAATCAAAAATAAAAGCATCACCAGTGACTTAATGCCACACCACCAAGTTTCACCACTTCTCAGTCCCGTCACATCAACTCACCTCTACTGACCTAATTCATCTTGTATGTATGTTTTTAATCCTAGTCTCCTGCTTCTTTTCTAACTCCCATGTTTAAGTTGTCCTTGACTCTCAAAAGATGAAACCTTCTCCCAACATACCTCTAATTTTCTTCACCCCTCCATCTATTCCTACTTCATGGGTCATCCTGGCTATATCCACATCTGGTCTATTCTACCAAGCTCATGTATCACATGAATTCTCTTTCTATGGTTGAAATCCTGGTAGTAACAATAAGTAGATGTTAAGCATTCAAATACACGAAGCACTTAGATATCCCTCAGTAAAACAACTGCCTAGATAAAGAAATCATATCAGCCTTTTTTCATAGCGAGAATGAAAAGCTGGTCCTGGCCTATCACTGCCCCAAACAGAAACATATGTATATGCTCAAAAGGAAAGACAAGAGTTTGATGATTGCACTTAATCACTTACTATAATTTTAATTTTTTAACATTTATTTATTTTTGAGACAGAGAGAGACAGAGCATGAATGGGGGAGGGTCAGAGAGAGACAGAGGGAGACACAGAATCTGAAACAGGCTCCAGGCTCTGAGCGGTCAGCACAGAGCCTGACGCAGGGCTTGAACTCACAGGCCGCGAGATCATGACCTGAGCCAAAGTCGGCCGCTTAACCGACTGAGCCACCCAGGCGCCCGATCACTTACTCTAATTTTAAACTAATGACAGAAACCTTGGTGGGGTGGGTAGGAGTTGGGGAGAAATGGAACATGCTACTAAGTTAGAATCCAAGGCTACCTATCTATAATCTCCATATAACAAGTCAGTTAATGCTAGACAAATACTTTATACAATAGCCTTTCATTTCACCTCCAACTATTCCTCCTCCATGAAGTAAGGATAAACCGATGTTCTTCTGCAGATTTATCACCTTTACTATAGCTCTTCTTGGTTTGTTTTTGTTTTTTAAGGAATCTACAGAGTCTCAACTCTCCTGTTTTTATTTTACAGGTCTCCTTCTCCTGGCCCATTTCAAAAACACCTTGTCTGATCATAAAGGACTTTGTTTCATACTATTATCTACTTTTCATTGCAATCTCCCCATACCTTTCAACAAAGCAGTGATTCTCAACTAGGGGCTGAAAAGTATGTGCAGTTTGGAAATGTGTACTCAATGTCATAATTTTATATTTATCAAATGGAAGAGGAAAACACATCTCATTGTTTAGGTATACTAAGTAAAACCAAACAAAATCTTGGCCACTGAAGATCTGTAAAAGGCAACCGGGGGATGGGGAGATGGGGGAGGGTGATGGGAGAAGCATGCCTGGTTTAGAAGGGTTACCAAACATCTCTCTGGTAGGATAAGATTTCTTATGGTCTCTCAAAAGGGAGTTTATCATAATTTATTGTTTACGATGGATGAGAAACACTGCAACAGAGATTAGTCTAGCTGTCTAATAGATAAAATTACATAAAATGAACTACAAACATCCATTCTCCAGACTTATCTGTACTGCCCACCCTCTTAGAATATAATGAACTAATGCCACAGTGACAAATACTGACCTTTTTTGGGTAATATGCACTTCCAGAAAGTACCACCCATGCCCAGTTAACCTTTTGACTGCTCAAAAATTTGGAAAAGAACTATTTTACTTCAAAGTACAAATGTTGTTATTGGAAACTGTATCCTTTCAAGAGGATCAGCTGAAGACAGACATATACACATGTTATTGAAACACAAGATAGGTAGAAGCAGCTCAATCTAAATGAGAAATCCCTTGAAATAACCGGAAGGCCTAAAATGAAAATCACCAACGTAATTTTTGAAAAGAAGAATTTAAAAACTGTACCATGGAGACATTTATAAGACTCAAGGAGTCTCAAATCTTATAAAGAAATGGGAAATAAGCATCCAAGGTGAATGTAATCACAATTTAGGGTCAGCAAGGGATCAGGATGGAAGGACACAGACCCTAAGAAATGGAGCTCTCAACTTGGAGCCACTCAAAAGATTTCCTCAAGAAGATCAGGATCCTAGGCCATCTTCTATATCTTCACCATTCCCAATGCCAAATGTGTGGCTACTCTGTTTCTGTTTTCCCAATTACTGAAGGAAAAAGCACTCGCACCTCAATCAGAGGTATAGACATTTGGGGGCAAACATGGCTGGTAAAGTGAGCCTTTCTGAATAAACAGGGAAAGAAAGTAAAATAGGCAACTATGAAAGCTAAAAGCATGTACGTATATTCAGGGGTTAAAAGAGAAACTATAAAAATTATGTACTCCTATGAAAGAAGAGAAGAAAAAAGGTAAGGAAGTGAGGGGTTGATTGAGAGGGAAACGCTACTGGAGGTGGGGGTGGCGGGGACCCGGGTACATTACCTGCTCATACTGCCGGGGTTGGTGCCAGGAAGGCCCATACAGCAAAGGGGGGAGATTTCAGGCAACTGGCGCCTCGAAAATGGAAATGAGGTACATGCACTTGACGGAGGGAGCTAGCGGGGTGCCCTCCAGGGTGGGGATGGCCAAGACGGGAAGATGCGGGGGGGGGGGGGGCCGGGGGGGGGTGGATGCCCGGGTAGGAGCAACGTTAGGGCGGAAGCTACAGGCTGGGAGGCCCGACAAAACCTGAAGGAGAAAAGAAGCTGTGCCTCACCCCAGCGGGGTAAGAGAGGTGCCTTTACCTGCAGTGGCCGTGGGGGGCCGGTTCGCCCCTCTCGCTGTCTCTCCAGCACCAGTTCCCCCCCTTCTCCTGCG
Organism: Herpailurus yagouaroundi; assembly: GCF_014898765.1. NCBI lineage: Eukaryota > Metazoa > Chordata > Mammalia > Carnivora > Felidae > Herpailurus > Herpailurus yagouaroundi. Next base: position 1,376,970 of record NW_024412396.1, read on the forward strand.
CAACCTAACTTGATGCTCACGCCCGCCCCACGCCCTCATTGGCTAAACCCTACTGCCACTCACCAAAGGCGCAAGGACGCAAAACAGCGCAAAGGGCGGGACTAGAGAGAGCTTCCCCCTCCCCCGCCACCGCGGGTTAGGTTGAGAACGCACGGAGAGGCCTATCCGGTTTCTAGGGCCGAGGCGAAGCCTGCAGCTTGCTTGAAAAAAAAGGGGCCTGGCCAGAAGCACAATCTCCTGCTGCGGGAAACTAGTCCTGGGGATTAAATTCCCTACCACCTACACTGTATTCTGCACACCAAAGAGCGTAAACTTGGGAGGGAGGGTTCCACACTATGCCAACTCCGCCTCCCAATGAATCCCCTACCTTCTAGCAGCCCTGTATATCCCTCTCTTATAGTGACTATACCGGATCCCACTCCCCATTAAAAGGGGCCAAATCTTAACACCATAATGGGAATGAGTCAGCCTAGTTGCTGGAATATGGGGCCTTTTACCTTTAAAAGATAAGTACTCTTTCTGCCAAAAACATAATGCTGGTTTGTATTCTTGATACCCCCAACCTCTGGGCAGCAGTATCACTTTCTGGAAAGTAATCCCAGGTACCCTCTAACAATTCCCAGACCCCTCCCTTCCAAAACACACATCCACTCCTCACCCCTAAACCTGATCTCTGACCCCCACATCACTTCTTTTGAAATTCAGCCTGTTTGACATATTGGCCAGTATCCACTTTGCAATGTCACTTCGAGGCCACTCTAATTCCCAATGAACCTAGTCAACCCCAGAATGATGGTGCCCAAGCTTAAATCCCTCAAAAGTAAACGATTGCTAAAAACAGCTGCTTACCTCCTGACCACTAGTTTCCCCTGAAATGTAACCAGCCTCAACAATGAAATCCTATTTTCAGTACTCTAAGACACAACTGAGGAAAGAGATCAACTTGGCCTTAGATTTCCTACTTTTAAAGATCCTAGCATTACTGGTATTGTTAGGAACACCCAATAACACTCCTGTAAATAGCAATTCTGTTTTCCCATTCGCTCAGACTTAAAACCTCAAAGATATCTCTGAAACCTCCTGTATCCACCATCCAATCATTTGCCAGGTCCCATTGACTCTTGCAATATATCACACACGGATTTTGGACCTGGCAGGGCCTTTGGCAATCATATCAAGTCAACCCTCTTGTACAGATGAGAAAACTGAGGCTTACAGAGATGAGTGATTCAACTATTAAACTAAGAAGAAAGTTAGGATTCATTATCTGACTCTCTTATATCTGCTGTCACCTCTTTATTTATGCAGTTATTGTGTAAAAAAAAGAAACTTCATAACTGATCCCTTTTCCTGTGAATCCATTCTGCTACCAGATTAATTTCCTAAAATACAGTAAAGTCAAATCAGTCTCCCGCTTATAAGTGTTTGAAGGTTCCCTGTTACTTCAGATATAAATCTTAAGACTACATCTTGCTTTTCCAATCTTACTTCCCATTATTCTACACATATACTAGCCAAAAAACAAAATAAAAACCCCAGTTTATTGTTGTCATATATTTTTCTCATATCCTAGCTAATGCTACTGCCTTCAAATTATATTCCATCCTTCTTTCATTTATTTGCCTTATCAAAATCTTATTTATCCCTTAAGATGGACATCAAATAAATACCTCTTCATTATGTCTACATTTATTGAGTGTATAATACACTAATGTGGAAATATTAGAGAATCAAAGGTGAATAAGACATAATT